>NC_143039.1:9982500-10030000 GCF_057628025.1 Oncorhynchus mykiss | reverse complement strand
ACTCCCTTAATGATGAATTCCCTTGACGATCAATCATTTTAATTGTGGTCTGAGCCAACGATTGGAATGTGGAATCTATTCAGCCTGTATTTATGTCCTGGAGAGACGCTTGATCGATACCAGTCAACTGGCCACCCGCAACGCACAGCCTCCCCGAGTGCCTTCACACACACTGAACCAGAGGCACACACACACACACACACACACACACACACACACACACACTTAACCAGAGGAACACACACACACACACCAAACTAGAGGAACACACACACACACACACACCAAACTAGAGGAACACACACACTAAACCAGAGGAACACACACACACACCAAACCAGAGGAACACACACACACACACACACCAAACCAGAGGAACACACACACACACCAAACCAGAGGAACACACACACACACCAAACCAGAGGAACACACACACACACACCAAACCAGAGGAACACACACACACACCACACCAGAGGAACACACACACACCAAACTAGAGGAACACACACACACACATGAAAATACAGAACCACTCAGGTAAACAGCAGACAGTCAGTTTCATTGTGTTTATCAGGGGAAACGTCATGTGTTTATCAGGGGAAACGTCACGTGTTTATCAGGGGAAACGTCATGTGTTAATAAGGGGAAACGTCACGTGTTTATCAGGGGAAACTTCACGTGTTTATCAGGGGAAACTTCACGTGTTTATCAGGGGAAACGTCACGTGTTTATCAGGGGAAACTTCACGTGTTTATCAGGGGAAACTTCACGTGTTTATCAGGGGAAACGTCATGTGTTTATCAGGGGAAACGTCATGTGTTTATCAGGGGAAACGTCATGTGTTTATCAGGGGAAACGTCATGTGTTCATCAGGGGAAACGTCACGTGTTTATCAGGGGAAACTTCACGTGTTTATCAGGGGAAACTTCACGTGTTTATCAGGGGAAACTTCATGTGTTTATCAGGGGAAACGTCACGTGTTTATCAGGGGAAACTTCACGTGTTTATCAGGGGAAACGTCACGTGTTTATCAGGGGAAACTTCACGTGTTTATCAGGGGAAACGTCACGTGTTTATCAGGGGTAACGTCACGTGTTTATCAGGGGAAACGTCAC
The DNA here is from genome assembly GCF_057628025.1 of Oncorhynchus mykiss. Classification (NCBI taxonomy): domain Eukaryota; kingdom Metazoa; phylum Chordata; class Actinopteri; order Salmoniformes; family Salmonidae; genus Oncorhynchus; species Oncorhynchus mykiss. Next base: position 10,028,879 of record NC_143039.1, on the reverse strand, counting down.
GTGTTTATCAGGGGAAACGTCACGTGTTTATCAGGGGAAACGTCACGTGTTTATCAGGGGAAACGTCACGTGTTTATCAGGGGAAACGTCACGTGTTTATCAGGGGAAACGTCACGTGTTTATCAGGGGAAACGTCACGTGTTTATCAGGGGAAACTTCATGTGTTTATCAGGGGAAACTTCATGTGTTTATCAGGGGAAACGTCACGTGTTTATCAGGGGAAACTTCATGTGTTTATCAGGGGAAACGTCACGTGTTTATCAGGGGAAACTTCATTGTGTTTATCAGGGGAAACGTCACGTGTTTATCAGGGGAAACGTCACGTGTTTATCAGGGGAAACTTCATGTGTTTATCAGGGGAAACTTCACGTGTTTATCAGGGCAAACTTAATGTGTTCATCAGGGGAAACCTCAACATTCCCAAGTCATTAACCCTCTCATCCATGTAGAAAACGGACTGAAAGACAAACATCATTCAAAAACACCAACTCCCAGACCCTCATCTCCTTGTAACCAGGGTGCTTTAGAGATCTCTCCTTTTAAGAAGTACAGGACTCCAGTTGGCTCAGTGGGAGGAGCATAACTCACTGTTGGAAGGCATCAAATAGGAAATGAGTCTGGCTTTGACTGAGGGTAACAACAGAGAAGCTAGCTAGCTCCACTCTGTTAAGCTCCCTCAAAGAGATATCTCCAGCTAGCTCCAGACCCAGTTAAGCTCCCCCAACAGAGAGATATCTCCAGCTAGCTCCAGACCCCGTTAAGCTCCCTCAGAGATATCTCCAGCTAGCTCCAGACCCAGTTAAGCTCCCCCAACAGAGAGATATCTCCAGCTAGCTCCAGACCCCGTTAAGCTCCCCCAACAGAGAGATATCTCCAGCTAGCTCCAGACCCCGTTAAGCTCCCTCAGAGATATCTCCAGCTAGCTCCAGACCCTGTTAAACTCCAACAGAGAGATATTTCCAGCTAGCTCCAGACCCTGTTAAACTCCCTCAACAGAGAGATATCTCCAGCGAGCTCCAGACCCCGTTAAGCTCCCTCAGAGAGATATCTCCAGCTAGCTCCACAGATCTATGCTCCCTCTCTACAGTCAGAGCTCCAGCTACTCTGCTGTCTGTGGGACTAGAGAGACCCCAGCTCAGAAACACTGGGCCTGCTGTGCTGTTCTCCTCCCTGCACAGCTCTGGAGAGGTAGTTGGCTGGGACCCGCTGCTACCGGGAGGTAGTGGGCTCAGCTTCTAGCACTGCATGCTGGGATCTGTAGTTGGTAACAGTGCTGAGCGATGAACTGAAATGTTGGTAACTTTTTTTCTGTGTGCACCGTTTCTCTAGACAAAAACCAGATCAAGCCCGAACTGTGCGATGTAGTAGGGAGTTGTAGTTTCCAACAGGCCAATATTCTACATAGTTTAGCACCAAAAACGTGCTAATTAAACTACAATGACAATAAACCATTGCGCATCTACTTGTCCAGTTCGTGTGTTTCTTTTTAAAAAAGGGGAAAGTAAACACGAGGATTTAGAACACCGGGTAAAATGGAACTGTCAATCACCATCTTGGCATTGTTACATCACTGCCAGGAGAGCTAGAACTGTCAATCACCATCTTGGCATTGTTACATCACAACCAGGTAACTGGAACTGTCAATCACCATCTTGGCATTGTTACATCACTGCCAGGAGAGCTAGAACTGTCAATCACTATCTTGGCATTGTTACATCACAACCAGGTAACTGGAACTGTCAATCACCATCTTGGCATTGTTACATCACTGCCAGGAGAGCTAGAACTGTCAATCACCATCTTGGCATTGTTACATCACTGCCAGGAGAGCTAGAACTGTCAATCACCATCTTGGCATTGTTACATCACTGCCAGGAGAGCTAGAACTGTCAATCACCATCTTGGCATTGTTACATCACAACCAGGAGAGCTAGAACTGTCAATCACTATCTTGGCATTGTTACATCACAACCAGGTAACTGGAACTGTCAATCACCATCTTGGCATTGTTACATCACAACCAGGAGAGCTAGAACTGTCAATCACCATCTTGGCATTGTTACATCACTGCCAGGAGAGCTAGAACTGTCAATCACCATCTTGGCATTGTTACATCACTGCCAGGAGAGCTAGAACTGTCAATCACCATCTTGGCATTGTTACATCACAACCAGGTAACTGGAACTGTCAATCACCATCTTGGCATTGTTACATCACAACCAGGTAACTGGAACTGTCAATCACCATCTTGGCATTGTTACATCACTGCCAGGAGAGCTAGAACTGTCAATCACCATCTTGGCATTGTTACATCACAACCAGGTAACTGGAACTGTCAATCACCATCTTGGCATTGTTACATCACAACCAGGTAACTGGAACTGTCAATCACCATCTTGGCATTGTTACATCACTGCCAGGAGAGCTAGAACTGTCAATCACCATCTTGGCATTGTTACATCACAACCAGGTAACTGGAACTGTCAATCACTATCTTGGCATTGTTACATCACAACCAGGTAACTGGAACTGTCAATCACCATCTTGGCATTGTTACATCACTGCCAGGAGAGCTAGAACTGTCAATCACCATCTTGGCATTGTTACATCACACCCAGGAGAGCTAGAACTGTCAATCACTATCTTGGCATTGTTACATCACAACCAGGTAACTGGAACTGTCAATCACCATCTTGGCATTGTTACATCACTGCCAGGAGAGCTAGAACTGTCAATCACCATCTTGGCATTGTTACATCACAACCAGGAGAGCTAGAACTGTCAATCACCATCTTGGCATTGTTACATCACTGCCAGGAGAGCTAGAACTGTCAATCACCATCTTGGCATTGTTACATCACTGCCAGGAGAGCTAGAACTGTCAATCACCATCTTGGCATTGTTACATCACAACCAGGAGAGCTAGAACTGTCAATCACCATCTTGGCATTGTTACATCACTGCCAGGAGAGCTAGAACTGTCAATCACCATCTTGGCATTGTTACATCACAACCAGGAGAGAACATTCTGGAACTCCCCATAAACGGGCTGAATTGACAGAGAGAAGCTCCGAGTCTGAGAAGGGCTTTATTACAGAGGATTAGATAACGTTAGTTAGGGAGCCAATAAACCCACTGAAGCTGTTCACTTTCGAGCCCCCAGATCACTAGACAGTAAGGAGCATGTGGGCTGTAGTATTAGACAGTAAGCATCATCATTTGACTATGTACAGACTCAGTGAGCATAGCCTTGCTATTGAGAAAGGCAGACATGGCTCTCAAGAGAAGACAGGCTATGTGCTCACTGCCCACAAAATTAGGTGGAAACTGAGTTGCACTTCCTAACCTCCTGTCCAATGTATGACCATATTAGAGAGACATATTTCCCTCAAATTACACAGATCCACAAAGAATTCGAAAACAAATCCCATCTTGATAAACTCCCATATCTACTGGGTGAAATTCCACAGTGTGCCATCACAGCAGCAAGATTTGTGACCTGTTGCCACGAGAAAAGGGCAACCAGTGAAGAACAAACACCATTGTAAATACAACCCATATTTATGTTTATTTATTTTCCCTTGTGTACTTTAACTATTTGCACATCGTTACAACACTGTATATATATATAAATATATATATAATATTACATTTGTAATGTCTTTATTATTTTGTAACTTCTGTGAGTGTAATGTTTACCGTTAATATGTTAATTTTACTTTTGTTTATTATCTACTTCACTTGCTTTGACAAAATAAACATATGTTTCCCATGACAATAAAGCACTTAAATTGAAATTGAAGTTGAGAGTGAGAGAAACCCAGAGAGAGGGGAGAAAGAGAGAGTGGAGACAGTCACTTTCAGAGAGAGAGAGAGAAGAGAGGAGAGAGAGAGAAGAGCAGAGAGGAGAGAGAGAGAAGAGCAGAGGAGAGAGAGAGAGAGAAGAGCAAATAGGAGAGAGAGAGAGAGGAGCAAATAGGAGAGAGAGAGAGAGGAGCAAATAGGAGAGAGAGAGAGAGAGAGAGAAGAGCAGAGAGGAGAGAGAGAGAAGAGCAGAGAGGAGAGGAGAGAGAGAAGAGCAGAGAGAGAGAGAAGCGGAGAGAGAGAAGAGCAGATGAGAGAGAGAAGTGCAGAGAGGGGAAAGAGAAGAGCAGAGAGAGACAGAGAGAGAGAAGAAGGGCAGAGGGGAGAGAGAGAAGAAGAGCAGAAGGGAGAGAGAGAGAGAAGAGCAGAAGGGAGAGAGAGAGAGAGAAGAGCAGAGGGGAGAGAGAGAAAGAAGAGCAGAGGAGCCTGCATACTACCCAACTCCATAAGACCCTGAGGCCTTCCAGTCAGACAATCTGTTCCTGCTCCACACAGAACCCCAGCGCTCCCTTCATTTACGATCCAACCTCCCGACGTCGCTCTGCTTCCAGTCCATCCTTCCAGCATTGAAGCACAGTGTATGTAAGGGCCAATTGGTAAGCAGTCCACACACACACACACACACACACGCACGCACGCTCTCACAGGGGGAGAAGGAAAAAGAGGAAGCTGACAGGACTCAGAACAAACTGCTGCTGTGCTGTTGGATGGACTGGCGCCCGCTGAGGCTGTGTTTCATTATGGACATGTCTACTGAGAACAGAGTAACCTAACTAACTAACTAACTACACCACCACCTAACTAACTAACTAACTACACCACCTAACTAACTAACTAACTAACTAACTACACCACCTAACTAACTAACTAACTAACTAACTACACCACCTAACTAACTAACTAACTACACCACCTAACTAACTAACTAACTACACCACCTAACTAACTAACTAACTAACTAACTACACCACCTAACTAACTAACTAACTAACTACACCACCTAACTAACTAACTAACTACACCACCTAACTAACTACCTAACTAACTACACCACCTAACTAACTAACTACACCACCTAACTAACTAACTACACCACCTAACTAACTAACTAACTACACCACCTAACTAACTAACTACACCACCTAACTAACTAACTAACTAACTACACCACCTAACTAACTAACTAACTACACCACCTAACTAACTACACCACCTAACTAACTAACTACACCACCTAACTAACTAACTAACTAACTACACCACCTAACTAACTACACCACCTAACTAACTAACTAACTAACTACACCACCTAACTAACTAACTAACTAACACCACCTAACTAACTACACCACCTAACTAACTAACTACACCACCTAACTAACTAACTAACTACACCACCACCTAACTAACTAACTAACTACACCACCTAACTAACTAACTAACTACACCACCTAACTAACTAACTACACCACCACCTAACTAACTAACTACACCACCTAACTAACTAACTACACCACCTAACTAACTAACTACACCACCACCTAACTAACTAACTAACTAACTAACTAACTACACCACCTAACTAACTACACCACCTAACTAACTAACTAACTAACTACACCACCTAACTAACTAACTAACACCACCTAACTAACTAACACCACCTAACTAACTACACCACCTAACTAACTAACTAACTACACCACCTAACTAACTAACTAACTACACCACCACCTAACTAACTAACTAACTACACCACCTAACTAACTAACTAACTACACCACCTAACTAACTAACTACACCACCACCTAACTAACTAACTAACTACACCACCTAACTAACTAACTAACTACACCACCTAACTAACTAACTACACCACCACCTAACTAACTAACTACACCACCTAACCGCTGAGGTTGTGTTTCATTATGGACATGTCTACTGAGAACAGAGTAACCTAACTAACTAACTAACTAACTACACCACCTAACTAACTAACTAACTACACCACCTAACTAACTAACTACACCACCTAACTAACTAACTAACTACACCACCACCTAACTAACTAACTAACTACACCACCTAACTAACTACACCACCTAACTAACTAACTAACTAACTACACCACCTAACTAACTAACTAACTACACCACCTAACTAACTAACTAACTACACCACCTAACTAACTAACTAACTAACTACACCACCTAACTAACTAACTAACTAACTACACCACCTAACTAACTAACTACACCACCTAACTAACTAACTAACTACACCACCTAACTAACTAACTAACTACACCACCTAACCGCTGAGGCTGTGTTTCATTATGGACATGTCTACTGAGAACAGAGTAACCTAACTAACTAACTAACTACACCACCTAACTAACTAACTACACCACCTAACTAACTAACTAACTACACCACCACCTAACTAACTAACTAACTACACCACCTAACTAACTAACTACACCACCTAACCGCTGAGGTTGTGTTTCATTATGGACATGTCTACTGAGAACAGAGTAGCCTAACTAACTAACTAACTACACCACCTAACTAACTAACTAACTACACCACCACCTAACTAACTAACTACACCACCTAACTAACTAACTAACTACACCACCTAACTAACTAACTACACCACCTAACTAACTAACTAACTACACCACCACCTAACTAACTAACTAACTACACCACCTAACTAACTAACTACACCACCTAACCGCTGAGGCTGTGTTTCATTATGGACATGTCTACTGAGAACAGAGTAACCTAACTAACTAACTAACTACACCACCTAACTAACTAACTACACCACCTAACTAACTAACTAACTACACCACCACCTAACTAACTAACTAACTACACCACCTAACTAACTAACTACACCACCTAACCGCTGAGGTTGTGTTTCATTATGGACATGTCTACTGAGAACAGAGTAACCTAACTAACTAACTAACTACACCACCTAACTAACTAACTACACCACCTAACTAACTAACTAACTACACCACCTAACTAACTAACTAACTAACTACACCACCTAACCGCTGAGTTTGTGTTTCATTATGGACATGTCTACTGAGAACAGAGTAACCTAACTAACTAACTAACTACACCACCTAACTAACTAACTAACTAACTAACTACACCACCTAACTAACTACACCACCTAACTGACTAACTAACTAACTACACCACCTAACCACTGAGGCTGTGTTTCATTATGGACATGTCTACTGAGAACAGAGTAACCTAACTAACTAACTAACTAACTAACTACACCACCTAACTAACTAACTAACTACACCACCTAACCAACTAACTAACTAACTACACCACCTAACCAACTAACTAACTACACCACCTAACTAACTAACTAACTACACCACCTAACTAACTAACTAACTAACTACACCACCTAACTAACTAACTAACTACACCACCACCTAACTAACTAACTAACTACACCACCTAACTAACTAACTAACTACACCACCTAACTAACTAACTAACTACACCACCTAACTAACTAACTACACCACCTAACTAACTAACTAACTACACCACCACCTAACTAACTAACTACACCACCTAACTAACTAACTACACCACCTAACTAACTAACTAACTACACCACCACCTAACTAACTAACTAACTACACCACCTAACTAACTACACCACCTAACTAACTAACTAACTAACTACACCACCTAACTAACTAACTAACTACACCACCTAACTAACTAACTAACTACACCACCTAACTAACTAACTAACTAACTACACCACCTAACTAACTAACTAACTAACTACACCACCTAACTAACTAACTACACCACCTAACTAACTAACTAACTACACCACCTAACTAACTAACTAACTACACCACCTAACCGCTGAGGCTGTGTTTCATTATGGACATGTCTACTGAGAACAGAGTAACCTAACTAACTAACTAACTACACCACCTAACTAACTAACTACACCACCTAACTAACTAACTAACTACACCACCACCTAACTAACTAACTAACTACACCACCTAACTAACTAACTACACCACCTAACCGCTGAGGTTGTGTTTCATTATGGACATGTCTACTGAGAACAGAGTAGCCTAACTAACTAACTAACTACACCACCTAACTAACTAACTAACTACACCACCACCTAACTAACTAACTACACCACCTAACTAACTAACTAACTACACCACCTAACTAACTAACTACACCACCTAACTAACTAACTAACTACACCACCACCTAACTAACTAACTACACCACCTAACTAACTAACTACACCACCTAACCGCTGAGGCTGTGTTTCATTATGGACATGTCTACTGAGAACAGAGTAACCTAACTAACTAACTAACTACACCACCTAACTAACTAACTACACCACCTAACTAACTAACTAACTACACCACCACCTAACTAACTAACTAACTACACCACCTAACTAACTAACTACACCACCTAACCGCTGAGGTTGTGTTTCATTATGGACATGTCTACTGAGAACAGAGTAACCTAACTAACTAACTAACTACACCACCTAACTAACTAACTACACCACCTAACTAACTAACTAACTACACCACCTAACTAACTAACTAACTAACTACACCACCTAACCGCTGAGTTTGTGTTTCATTATGGACATGTCTACTGAGAACAGAGTAACCTAACTAACTAACTAACTACACCACCTAACTAACTAACTAACTAACTAACTACACCACCTAACTAACTACACCACCTAACTGACTAACTAACTAACTACACCACCTAACCACTGAGGCTGTGTTTCATTATGGACATGTCTACTGAGAACAGAGTAACCTAACTAACTAACTAACTAACTAACTACACCACCTAACTAACTAACTAACTACACCACCTAACCAACTAACTAACTAACTACACCACCTAACCAACTAACTAACTACACCACCTAACTAACTAACTAACTACACCACCTAACTAACTAACTAACTAACTACACCACCTAACTAACTAACTAACTACACCACCACCTAACTAACTAACTAACTACACCACCTAACTAACTAACTAACTACACCACCTAACTTCTGAGGTTGTGTTTCATTATGGACATGTCTACTGAGAACAGAGTAACCTAACTAACTAACTAACTAACTACACCACCTAACTAACTAACTACACCACCTAACTAACTAACTACACCACCTAACCGCTGAGGTTGTGTTTCATTATGGACATGTCTACTGAGAACAGAGTAACCTAACTAACTAACTAACTACACCACCACCTAACTAACTAACTAACTACACCACCACCTAACTAACTAACTAACTACACCACCACCTAACTAACTAACTAACTACACCACCTAACTAACTAACTAACTACACCACCTAACTAACTAACTAACTACACCACCTAACTAACTAACTAACTACACCACCTAACTAACTAACTAACTACACCACCTAACTAACTAACTACACCACCTAACTAAATAACTAACTACACCACCTAACTAACTACACCACCTAACTAACTAACTAACTAACTACACCACCTAACTAACTAACTACACCACCTAACTAACAAACTAACTAACTACACCACCTAACTAACTAACTACACCACCTAACTAACTACACCACCACCTAACCGCTGAGGTTGTGTTTCATTATGGACATGTCTACTGAGAACAGGGTAGCCTAACTAACTAACTAACTACACCACCTAACTAACTAACTAAATACACCTAACTAACTAACTAACTACACCACCTAACTAACTAACTAACTAACTAACACCACCTAACTAACTAACTACACCACCTAACTAACACCACCTAACTAACACCACCTACCTAACTAACTAACACCACCTAACTAACTAACACCACCTAACTAACTACACCACCTAACTAACTAAACCACCTAACTAACTAACACCACCTAACTAACTAACACCACCTAACTAACTAACACCACCTAACTAACTAACACCACCTAACTAACTAAACCACCTAACTAACTAACACCACCTAACTAACTAACACCACCTAACTAACTACACCACCTAACTAACTACACCACCTAACTAACTACACCACCTAACTAACTAACACCACCTAACTAACTACACCACCTAACCCACCACCTAACTAGTCTAATATACCAACTTACCACCTAACTAGTCTAATGTACCAACCCACCACCTAACCAGTCTAATGTACCAACCCACCACCTAACTAGTCTAATATACCAACCCACCACCTAACTAGTCTAATATACCAACCCACCACCTAACTAGTCTAATATACCAACCCACCACCACCTAACTAGTCTAATATACCAACCCACCACCTAACTAGTCTAATATACCAACCCACCACCTAACTAGTCTAATATACCAACCCACCACCACCTAACTAGTCTAATGTACCAACCCACCACCTAACTAGTCTAATATACCAACCCACCACCACCTAACTAGTCTAATATACCAACCCACCACCTAACTAGTCTAATATACCAACCCACCACCTAACTAGTCTAATATACCAACCCACCACCTAACTAGTCTAATATACCAACCCACCACCTAACTAGTCTAATATACCAACCCACCACCTAACTAGTCTAATATACCAACCCACCACCTAACCAGTCTAATATACCAACCCACCACCTAACTAGTCTAATATACCAACCCACCACCTAACTAGTCTAATATACCAACCCACCACCACCTAACTAGTCTAATATACCAACCCACCACCTAACTAGTCTAATATACCAACCCACCACCAAACTAGTCTAATATACCAACCCACCACCTAACTAGTCTAATATACCAACCCCAGATCAGCTGTCAGAGCAGCTTACCGATCACTCTACCTGTTCATAGCCCATCTGTAAACAGCCCACCCAACTACCTCATCCCCATTTTGTTATTTATCTTGCTCCTTTGCACCCCAGTATCTCTACTTGAAAATCATAATTTGCACATCTATTCACTCGTGTTTAATTGTTAAATAGTAATTATTTAGCCTCTGTGAGCTATTTATTGCCTTACCTCCCTAATCTTACTACATTTTCACTCACTGAACGTAGATTTTTCTATTGTGTTATTGACTGTACTTTTGTTTATCCCATTGTTGTTGTTGTTGTTTTTGTAGCACTGCTTTGCTTCAGCTTGGCCAGGTCCCGGATGTAAATGAGAACTTGTTCTCAACTGGCCTGCCTGGTTAAATAAAGGTGTTCTCAACTGGCCTGCCTGGTTAAATAAAGGTGAAATATATATATTATTTTTGAAATAACCCTTCTCTCTCCTCTCCTCCTTATGCATCAATCAGCTTCCACCTAGCTTCATAACACTCCTCCCTACCTTATGCATCAATCAGCTCCCACCTAGCTTCATAACCCTCCTCCCTACATTATGCATCAATCAGCTCCCACCTAGCTTCATAACCCACCTCCTTATGCATCAATCAGCTCCCACCTGGCTTCATATCCCTTCTCCTTATGCATCAATCAGCTCCCACCTAGCTTCATAACCCTCCTCTCTACTCTCCACCTTATGACTCAATCAGCACCCACCTAGCTTCATAACCCACCTCTCCCCTCTCCTCTCTACCTTATGCATCAATCAGCTCCCACCTAGCTTCATATCCCTCCTCCTTATGCATCAATCAGCTCCCACCTAGCTTCATAACCCTCCCCTCTCCACCTTATGCATCAATCAGCTCCCACCTAGCTTCATATCCCTCCTCCTAATGCATCAATCAGCTCCCACCTAGCTTCATATCTCTCCTCCTTATGCATCAATCAGCTCCCACCTAGCTTTATAACCCTCCTCTCTACTATCCACCTTATGACTCAATCAGTTCCCACCTAGCTTCATAACCCTCCCCTCTCCACCTTATGCATCAATCAGCTCCCACCTAGCTTCATATCCCTCCTCCTTATGAATCGATCAGTTCCCACCTAGCTTCATATCCCTCCTCCTTATGCATCAATCAGTTCCCACCTAGCTTCATAACCCTCCTCTCTACCTTATGCATCAATCAGCTCCCACCTAGCTTCATATCCCTCCTTCTTATGCATCAATCAGCTCCCACCTAGCTTCATATCCCTCCTCCTTATTCCTTATGCATCAATCAGCTCCCACCTAGCTTCATATTCCTCCTCCTTATGCATCAATCAGCTCCCACCTAGCTTCATATCCCTCCTCCTTATGCATCAATCAGCTCCCACCTAGCTTCATATCCCTCCTCCTTATGCATCAATCAGCTCCCACCTAGCTTCATAACCCTCCTCCTTATGCATCAATCAACTCCCACCTAGCTTCATATCCCTCCTCCTTATGCATCAATCAGCTCCCACCTAGCTTCATAACCCTCCTCTCTACTCTCCACCTTATGACTCAATCAGTTCCCACCTAGCTTCATAACCCTCCCCTCTCCACCTTATGCATCAATCAGCTCCCACCTAGCTTCATATCCCTCCTCTCTACTCTCCACCTTATGACTCAATCAGCTCCCACCTAGCTTCATATCCCTCCTCCTTATGCATCAATCAGCTCCCACCTAGCTTCATAACCCTCCTCTCGCCTTCCATTCACACCCCTCCCCACCTCCATCCTCCCCTTCCACAGGGCCTGCCTCGTGGTCTAACACGGTGAAGCATTGTATTGTAACCCTCCTCTCTCCTTCCCACCCCTCCCCACCCTCCCCTTCCACAGGGCCTGCCTCGTGGTCTAACACAGTGAGGCATTGTATTGTAACCCTGTGTAAGAGCGGGCGTGTTTCACTCAGTGTACAACTCCCAACATCCCAGAGAACTACTTCTCCACCAATTACCCTCATTGTACAGGAAGACACAATGAGGGAGCCCAGAGCAGAGCAGATGACACTTAGACTATAACAAGGCTGAGCATCGCTACAATGGAGACCAGGCAAGACACAGACAGAATATGGAAAGAGAGAGAAAGAGAATAGAGAGAGAATAGAGAGAGAGAGACAGAATATGGAGAGCGAGAGAATAGAGAGAGAGCGAGAGAATAGAGAGAGAGAGCGAGAGAATAGAGAGAGAGCAAGAGAATAGAGAGAGCGAGAGAATAGAGAGAGCGAGAGAATAGAGAGAGCGAGAGAATAGAGAGAGAGAGAGAGAGAGAGAATAGAGAGAGAGAGACAGAGTATGGAGAGCGAGAGAATATGGAGAGTGAGAGTATGGAGAGTGAGAGAATAGAGAGAGAGAGAGAGAGAGAGAGAGAGAGAGAGAGAGAGAGAGAGAGAGAGAGAGAGAGAGAGAGAGAGAGAGAGAGAGAGAGAGAGAGAGAGAGAGAGCGCGAGCGAAAGAGAGTGAGCGAGCGAGCGAAAGAGAGAGTGAGAGAGAGCGAGCGAGCGAAAGAGAGAGCGAGAGAGAAAGACAGAATATGGAGAGCGAGAGAATAGAGAGAGCGAGCGAGAGAGAGAGTAGAGAGAGAGAGAGAGACTGGGGTTTAGAGGGAAGAAATAAGACCCTGGGGGAGAAACATCCACATAATTCAGAGTGTTTAGTGGTATTAGAAGGCCATCTTCACCGCTACAACAAGTCTGACAGGATACCGCTCCAGATACACTAAATAACTATGAAGTATTGATCTCTCGGTATTGATCTCTTGGTATTTCGTATATAAGCATCAGGGCTGATCCCATCTAGTCGGTTGTTCGGTCGCTACTCTGTTGTTCGGCAGAGTTTTTTTAGTTGAGCGGTAGCAAAATTGATTTATACCGATCAACTAAAAATAAAAAATCTCAGCCGACCCGACTCATAGTATTTCTGATCGTCTTAACACCATCACTGCGGTTTCCCGGCAACCCAGGCTCCTTACACAGACTAAACACCCACCGAAGTTATTAAGTTTCTTCTCCACAGTAAGTCTGGATCTGAGTAACTCCCTGAAACACATTCTAACCGTTCTGATTGGTCCCAGACACCGATGGGGCGGGGCAGAGCCAGAAGAACGTGGGGTTAAAGCTGTGTTTTTTTTCTTCTAAAATTCGTCATTGGCTTTGACACTCTGATTTTCAAGATACTCTGATTTGGTTAGAGATGATCCACTCGCTGATGACTTTCTTTCTGTACAACACCCCTTTAAATGTTGACGTCGCCACAAACTTCTTCAACAACGGCACACTGAAGTATGAAGTTGACTCAGAGCAGAGATGGAGGGAGGGAGGGAGGGAGGGAGTACAACACCCTTTATACAACACGGCACACTGAAGTTGACACAGAGCAGAGATGGATGGAGGGAGGGAGGGAGGGAGGGAGGGAGGGAGGGAGGGAGGGAGGAGGGAGGGAGGGAGGGAGGGAGGGAGGGAGGGAGGGAGGGAGGGAGGGAGGGAGGGAGGGAGGGAGGGAGGGAGGGAGGGAGGGAGGGAGAGAGTACAACACCCTTTATACAACACGGCACACTGAAGTTGACACAGAGCAGAGATGGATGGAGGGAGGGAGGGAGGGAGGGAGGGAGGGAGGGAGGGAGGGAGGGAGGGAGGGAGGGAGGGAGGGAGGGAGGGAGGGAGGGAGGGAGGGAGGGAGGGAGGGAGGGAGGGAGGGAGGGAGGGAGGGAGGGAGGGAGGGAGAGAGTACAACACCCTTTATACAACACGGCACACTGAAGTTGACAGAATTCAGTTTGAGTCCATTTCCAGTGTAGTATATCTGAGTGTAGTCTAGTCAGTGTAGTCTAGTCAGTGTAGAATATCTGAGTGTAGTCTAGTCAGTGTAGTCTAGTCAGTGTAGTATATCTGAGTGTAGTCTAGTCAGTGTAGTATATCTGAGTGTAGTCTAGTCAGTGTAGTATATCTGAGTGTAGTCTAGTCAGTGTAGTATATCTGAGTGTAGTCTAGTCAGTGTAGTCTAGTCAGTGTAGTATATCTGAGTGTAGTCTAGTCAGCGTAGTATATCTGAGTGTAGTCTAGTCAGTGTAGTATATCTGAGTGTAGTCTAGTCAGTGTAGTCTAGTCAGTGTAGCATATCTGAGTGTAGTCTAGTCAGTGTAGTATATCTGAGTGTAGTCTAGTCAGTGAAGTATATCTGAGTGTAGTCTAGTCAGTGTAGTATATCTGAGTGTAGTCTAGTCAGTGTAGTATATCTGAGTGTAGTCTAGTCAGTGTAGTCTAGTCAGTGTAGTATATCTGAGTGTAGTCTAGTCAGTGTAGTATATCTGAGTGTAGTCTAGTCAGTGTAGTATATCTGAGTGTAGTCTAGTCAGTGTAGTCTAGTCAGTGTAGTATATCTGAGTGTAGTCTAGTCAGTGTAGTATATCTGAATGTAGTCTAGTCAGTGTAGTATATCTGAGTGTAGTCTAGTCAGTGTAGTATATCTGAGTGTAGTCTAGTCAGTGTAGTATATCTGAGTGTAGTCTAGTCAGTGTAGTATATCTGAGTGTAGTCTAGTCAGTGTAGTATATCTGAGTGTAGTCTAGGTCAGTGTAGTATATCTGAGTGTAGTCTAGTCAGTGTAGTATATCTGAGTGTAGTCTAGTCAGTGTAGTATATCTGAGTGTAGTCTAGTCAGTGTAGTATATCTGAGTGTAGTCTAGTCAGTGTAGTATATCTGAGTGTAGTCTAGTCAGTGTAGTATATCTGAGTGTAGTCTAGGTCAGTGTAGTATATATGAGTGTAGTCTAGTCAGTGTAGTATATATGAGTGTAGTCTAGTCAGTGTAGTATATATGAGTGTAGTCTAGTCAGTGTAGTATATCTGAGTGTAGTCTAGTCAGTGTAGTATATCTGAGTGTAGTCTAGTCAGTGTAGAATATCTGAGTGTAGTCTAGTCAGTGTAGAATATCTGAGTGTAGTCTAGTCAGTGTAGTATATCTGAGTGTAGTCTAGTCAGTGTAGTATATCTGAGTGTAGTCTAGTCAGTGTAGTATATCTGAGTGTAGTCTAGTCAGTGTAGTATATATGCGTGTAGTCTAGTCAGTGTAGTATATCTGAGTGTAGTCTAGTCAGTGTAGTATATCTGAGTGTAGTCTAGTCAGTGTAGTCTAGTCAGTGTAGAATATCTGAGTGTAGTCTAGTCAGTGTAGAATATCTGAGTGTAGTCTAGTCAGTGTTGAATATCTGATTATAGTGTAGTATATCTGAGTGTAGTCTAGTCAGTGTAGTCTAGTCAGTGTAGTATATCTGAGTGTAGTCTAGTCAGTGTAGTCTATGGCAGTGTAGTATATCTGAGTGTAGTCTAGTCAGTGTAGTATATCTGAGTGTAGTCTAGTCAGTGTAGTCTAGGGCAGTGTAGTATATTTGAGTGTAGTCTAGTCAGTGTAGTATATCTGAGTGTAGTCTAGTCAGTGTTGAATATCTGATTGTAGTCTAGTCAGTGTAGTATTTCTGAGTGTAGTCTAGTCAGTGTAGTCTAGTCAGTGTAGTATATCTGAGTGTAGTCTAGGGCAGTGTAGTATATCTGAGTGTAGTCTAGGGCAGTGCAGTATATCTGAGTGTAGTCTAGGGCAGTGTAGTATATCTGAGTGTAGTCTAGTCAGTGTAGTATATCTGAGTGTAGTCTAGGTCAGTGTAGTATATATGAGTGTAGTCTAGTCAGTGTAGTATATATGAGTGTACTCTAGTCAGTGTAGTATATATGCGTGTAGTCTAGTCAGTGTAGTATATCTGAGTGTAGTCTAGTCAGTGTAGTCTAGTCAGTGTAGAATATCTGAGTGTAGTCTAGTCAGTGTAGAATATCTGAGTGTAGTCTAGTCAGTGTTGAATATCTGATTATAGTGTAGTATATCTGAGTGTAGTCTAGTCAGTGTAGTCTAGTAGTATATCTGAGTGTAGTCTAGTCAGTGTAGTCTATGGCAGTGTAGTATATCTGAGTGTAGTCTAGTCAGTGTAGTATATCTGAGTGTAGTCTAGTCAGTGTAGTCTAGGGCAGTGTAGTATATCTGAGTGTAGTCTAGTCAGTGTAGTATATCTGAGTGTAGTCTAGTCAGTGTTGAATATCTGATTGTAGTCTAGTCAGTGTAGTATATCTGAGTGTAGTCTAGTCAGTGTAGTCTAGTCAGTGTAGTATATCTGAGTGTAGTCTAGGGCAGTGTAGTATATCTGAGTGTAGTCTAGGGCAGTGCAGTATATCTGAGTGTAGTCTAGGGCAGTGCAGTATATCTGAGTGTAGTCTAGTCAGTGTAGTCTAGGTCAGTGTAGTATATCTGAGTGTAGTCTAGTCAGTGTAGTCTAGGTCAGTGTAGTATATCTGAGTGTAGTCTAGTCAGACTCAAACCTCCCATTGTCCCTGAGAACAGAACAGATCTCTCATTGGGATGCACAGCTTGGGTCATTACCACACAGTCTATTACCGTACCTGCCTCGTCATTATGAGATAAAGAATTTATCAGAAGTGCTGAAATGGAAAATCAACACAAAGAAAGGATGTAATGTTTTTTCTCCTCATTCCTCTCCATAGAAAGTGATTGGTTTTCCATCAGAGGCTTTTAGTGGCAAACTGCTCACCACTGGAAGTGGACTGTAGCGAGGACGTCATGCCCTGGTGAATCTAAGACGAGGACATCACGCCCTGGTGAATCTAAGATGAGGCCGTCACACCCTGGTGAATCTAAGACGAGGACATCACGCCCCGGTGAATCTAAGACGAGGTCCTCACGCCCTGGTGAATCTAAGACGAGGACATCACGCCCCGGTGAATCTAAGACGAGGTCATCACGCCCCGGTGAATCTAAGACGAGGTCATCACGCCCCGGTGAATCTAAGACGAGGTCATCACGCCCCGGTGAATCTAAGACGAGGACATCACGCCCCAGTGAATCTAAGACGAGGTCATCACGCCCTGGTGAATCTAAGACGAGGCTGTCATGCCCCGGTGAATCTAAGACGAGGCCATCACGCCCTGGTGAATCTAAGACGAGGTCATCACGCCCTGGTGAATCTAAGACGAGGTCATCACTCCCTGGTGAATCTAAGACGAGGTCATCATGCCCTGGTGAATCTAAGACGAGGTCATCACGCCCTGGTGAATCTAAGACGAGGTCATCACGCCCTGGTGAATCTAAGACGAGGTCATCACGCCCTGGTGAATCTAAGACGAGGTCATCACGCCCCGGTGAATCTAAGACGAGGTCATCACGCCCCGGTGAATCTAAGACGAGGACATCACGCCCCGGTGAATCTAAGACGAGGTTATCACGCCCCGGTGAATCTAACACGAGGTCATCACGCCCTGGTGAATCTAAGACGAGGTCATCACACCCTGGTGAATCTAAGACGAGGTCATCACGCCCCGGTGAATCTAAGACAAGGCCGTCACGCCCTGGTGAATCTAAGATGAGGTCAGCGAGAGAGGGAAAGAAAGGGAACAACAATAAACCCTGCAAAAAAGCAGCACTATTCTGAGTAATGAAGCTGTGGCAGTAAATTGAACTGAAGGCCAAAGTTGTACTGTGTGTTTGAGTTGAGGTTCAGACTGAGTAATGAAGCTGTGGGACTACAGGAGATCAGGCTTATAGCCACACGGAGGAGCTTTGCACCGATACAGCCCAGCTTACTATCGTTTAAACGGGGGGGAGGGAAACACTAGCATTTTCACTTCACTCCCCTCGCAGGCAAAGGCAGAATGGGATTACCTGAACCGTCTAGGAATGAGTCCAAAATGGAAGCCTATTCCCTACATAGTGACCTACCATGGGCCACTATACAGGGAGTTAGGAGACATTTGGGAGGACGACTAGGCGTCCTAACGCCAGGGAGGTAAGTCTGACACTTCACAGGATAACACTAACAGACTGTCTGCAGCGGTATGATTCACAGGATAACAGGCTGTCTACAGAGGTATGATTCACAGGATAACAGACTGTCTGCAGAGGTATGATTCACAGGATAACAGGCTGTCTACAGAGGTATGATTCACAGGATAACAGACTGTCTGCAGAGGTATGATTCACAGGATAACAGACTGTCTGCAGAGGTATGATTCACAGGATAACAATAACAGACTGTCTGCAGAGGTATGATTCAGAGGATAACAGACTGTCTGCAGAGGTATGATTCACAGGATAACACTAACAGACTGTCTGCAGAGGTATGATTCACAGGATAACAGACTGTCTGCAGAGGTATGATTCACAGGATAACACTAACAGACTGTCTGCAGAGGTATGATTCACAGGATAACACTAACAGACTGTCTGCAGAGGTATGATTCACAGGATAACAGACTGTCTGCAGAGGTATGATTCACAGGATAACAGACTGTCTGCAGCGGTATGATTCACAGGATAACAGACTGTCTGCAGAGGTATGATTCAGAGGATAACACTAACAGACTGTCTGCAGAGGTATGATTCACAGGATAACAGACTGTCTGCAGAGGTATGATTCACAGGATAACAGACTGTCTGCAGAGGTATGATTCACAGGATAACAGACTGTCTGCAGCGGTATGATTCATAGGATAACAGACTGTCTGCAGAGGTATGATTCACAGGATAACAGACTGTCTGCAGCGATATGATTCATAGGATAACAGACTGTCTGCAGAGGTATGATTCACAGGATTTGAAGTCGTCTGTTTTAAGGCGTTGGAACAGCTGGCTTGATAGTAATTCATGAACAATACACACGGTTAAATGAAAATGTCATAGACCCACAGAGACCAACAACCTCTGACATCAAATTCAAATGAAGCCATCCCAGGCATCTCAAAGCAGTAGTGTGTCCAAGCAGCTGCGGTCAAAAGGACTGCACTATGAAGGGAATAGGCTATGATTTGGGATGCGGGCCCCTGTATTTCATTCGATTGCTTTCTCCTTTCTGCCTTAAAGCGGTCTCTCCGTTTGCATCTCATCAGTCTGCAGCACACGGCCACACCCCTCAGAAACACCTGTCAATTATTCAACAGCGCTTAAAGGAGGGAGGTAGGGAGAGAGGGAGGAGGGAGAGAGGGAGGAGGGAGGTAGGGAGAGAGGGAGGAGGGAGGTAGGGAGAGAGGAAGGAGGGAGGAAGGGAGTGAGGAAGGAAGGAGGTAGGGAGTGAGGAAGGAGGGAGGAAGGGAGGGAGGAAGGGAGTGAGGAAGGAGGGAGGAAGGGAGTGAGGAAGGAGGAAGGAAGGGAGTGAGGAAGGAGGGAGGAAGGGAGTGAGGAAGGTAGGGAGTGAGGAAGGAGGGAAGTAGGGAGTGAGGAAGGTAGGGAGTGAGGAAGGTAGGGAGTGAGGAAGGTAGGGAGTGAGGAAGGTAGGGAGTGAGGAAGGTAGGGAGTGAGGAAGTAGGGAGGTGGGGAGTGAGGAAGGAGGGAGGTGGGGAGTGAGGAAGGAGGGAGTTAGGGAGCGAGGAAGTAGGGAGTTAGGGAGCGAGGAAGGAGGGAGGTAGGGAGCGAGGAAGGAGGGAGGTAGGGAGCGAGGAAGGAGGGAGGTAGGGAGCGAGGAAGGAGGGAGGTAGGGAGCGAGGAAGGAGGGAGGTAGGGAGCGAGGAAGGAGGGAGGTAGGGAGCGAGGAAGGAGGGAGGTAGGGAGCGAGGAAGGAGGGAGGTAGGGAGCGAGGAAGGAGGGAGGTAGGGAGCGAGGAAGGAGGGAGGTAGGGAGCGAGGAAGGAGGGGGGTAGGGAGCGAGGAAGGAGGGAGGTAGGGAGCGAGGAAGGAGGGAGGTAGGGAGCGAGGAAGGAGGGAGGTAGGGGGCGAGGAAGGAGGGAGGTAGGGGGCGAGGAAGGAGGGAGGTAGGGGGCGAGGAAGGAGGGAGGTAGGAAGGGAGTGAGGAAGGAGGGAGGAAGGGAGTGAGGAAGGAGGGAGGAAGGGAGTGAGGAAGGAGGGAGGAAGGGAGTGAGGAAGGAGGGAGGAAGGGAGTGAGGAAGGTAGGGAGTGAGGAAGGAGGGAAGTAGGGAGTGAGGAAGGTAGGGAGTGAGGAAGGTAGGGAGTGAGGAAGGTAGGGAGTGAGGGAGGTAGGGAGTGAGGAAGGAGGGAGGTAGGGAGTGAGGAAGGAGGGAGGTATGGAAGTAGGGAGGTGGGGAGTGAGGAAGGAGGGAGTTAGGGAGCGAGGAAGTAGGGAGTTAGGGAGCGAGGAAGGAGGGAGGTAGGGAGCGAGGAAGGAGGGAGGTAGGGAGCGAGGAAGGAGGGAGGTAGGGAGCGAGGAAGGAGGGAGGTAGGGAGCGAGGAAGGAGGGAGGTAGGGAGCGAGGAAGGAGGGAGGTAGGGAGCGAGGAATGAGGGAGGTAGGGAGCGAGGAATGAGGGAGGTAGGGAGCGAGGAAGGAGGGAGGTAGGGAGCGAGGAAGGAGGGAGGTAGGGAGCGAGGAAGGAGGGAGGTAGGGAGCGAGGAAGGAGGGAGGTAGGGAGCGAGGAAGGAGGGAGGTAGGGAGCGAGGAAGGAGGGAGGTAGGGGGCGAGGAAGGAGGGAGGTAGGGAGCGAGGAAGGAGGGATGTAGGGAGCGAGGAAGGAGGGAGGTAGGGAGCGAGGAAGGAGGGAGGTAGGGAGCGAGGAAGGAGGGAGGTAGGGAGCGAGGAAGGAGGGAGGTAGGGGGCAAGGAAGGAGGGAGGTAGGGAGCGAGGAAGGAGGGATGTAGGGAGCGAGGAAGGAGGGAGGAAGGGAGCGAGGAAGGAGGGATGTAGGGAGCGAGGAAGGGAGCGAGGAAGGAGGGATGTAGGGAGCGAGGAAGGAGGGAGGAAGGGAGCGAGGAAGGAGGGAGGAAGGGAGCGAGGAACGAGGGAGGTAGGGAGTGAGGAAGGGAGTGAGGGAGGTAGGGAGTGAGGGAGGAAGGGAGTGAGGGAGGAAGGGAGTGAGGGAGGTAGGGAGTGAGGAAGGGAGGGAGGTAGGGAGTGAGGAAGGGAGTGAGGTAGGGAGTGAGGAAGGTAGGGAGTGAGGGAGGTAGGGAGTGAGGAAGGAGGGAGGTAGGGAGCGAGGAAGGAGGGAGGTAGGGAGCGAGGAAGGAGGGAGGTAGGGAGCGAGGAAGGAGGGAGGTAGGGAGCGAGGAAGGAGGGAGGTAGGGAGCGAGGAAGGAGGGGGGTAGGGAGCGAGGAAGGAGGGAGGTAGGGAGCGAGGAAGGAGGGAGGTAGGGAGCGAGGAAGGAGGGAGGTAGGGGGCGAGGAAGGAGGGAGGTAGGGAGCGAGGAAGGAGGGAGGTAGGGGGCGAGGAAGGAGGGAGGTAGGGGGCGAGGAAGGAGGGAGGTAGGGGGCGAGGAAGGAGGGAGGTAGGGGGCGAGGAAGGAGGGAGGTAGGAAGGGAGTGAGGAAGGAGGGAGGAAGGGAGTGAGGAAGGAGGGAGGAAGGGAGTGAGGAAGGAGGGAGGAAGGGAGTGAGGAAGGTAGGGAGTGAGGAAGGAGGGAAGTAGGGAGTGAGGAAGGTAGGGAGTGAGGAAGGTAGGGAGTGAGGAAGGTAGGGAGTGAGGGAGGTAGGGAGTGAGGAAGGAGGGAGGTAGGGAGTGAGGAAGGAGGGAGGTATGGAAGTAGGGAGGTGGGGAGTGAGGAAGGAGGGAGTTAGGGAGCGAGGAAGTAGGGAGTTAGGGAGCGAGGAAGGAGGGAGGTAGGGAGCGAGGAAGGAGGGAGGTAGGGAGCGAGGAAGGAGGGAGGTAGGGAGCGAGGAAGGAGGGAGGTAGGGAGCGAGGAAGGAGGGAGGTAGGGAGCGAGGAAGGAGGGAGGTAGGGAGCGAGGAATGAGGGAGGTAGGGAGCGAGGAATGAGGGAGGTAGGGAGCGAGGAAGGAGGGAGGTAGGGAGCGAGGAAGGAGGGAGGTAGGGAGCGAGGAAGGAGGGAGGTAGGGAGCGAGGAAGGAGGGAGGTAGGGAGCGAGGAAGGAGGGAGGTAGGGAGCGAGGAAGGAGGGAGGTAGGGGGCGAGGAAGGAGGGAGGTAGGGAGCGAGGAAGGAGGGATGTAGGGAGCGAGGAAGGAGGGAGGTAGGGAGCGAGGAAGGAGGGAGGTAGGGAGCGAGGAAGGAGGGAGGTAGGGAGCGAGGAAGGAGGGAGGTAGGGGGCAAGGAAGGAGGGAGGTAGGGAGCGAGGAAGGAGGGATGTAGGGAGCGAGGAAGGAGGGAGGAAGGGAGCGAGGAAGGAGGGATGTAGGGAGCGAGGAAGGGAGCGAGGAAGGAGGGATGTAGGGAGCGAGGAAGGAGGGAGGAAGGGAGCGAGGAAGGAGGGAGGAAGGGAGCGAGGAACGAGGGAGGTAGGGAGTGAGGAAGGGAGTGAGGGAGGTAGGGAGTGAGGGAGGAAGGGAGTGAGGGAGGAAGGGAGTGAGGAAGGAGGGAGGTAGGGAGTGAGGAAGGGAGTGAGGTAGGGAGTGAGGAAGGTAGGGAGTGAGGGAGGTAGGGAGTGAGGAAGGAGGGATGTAGGGAGTGAGGAAGGAGACAGGTAGGGAGTGAGGAAGGAGGGATGTAGGGAGTGAGGAAGGAGACAGGTAGGGAGTGAGGAAGGAGACAGGTAGGGAGTGAGCAAGGGAGTGAGGAAGGAGGGAGGTGGGGAGTGAGGAAGGAGGGAGGTGGGGAGTGAGGAAGGAGGGAGGTGGGGAGTGAGGAAGGAGGGAGGTGGGGAGTGAGGAAGGAGGGAGGTGGGGAGTGAGGAAGGAGGGAGGTGGGGAGTGAGGAAGGAGGGAGGTGGGGAGTGAGGAAGGAGGGAGGTGGGGAGTGAGGGAGGGAGGGAGTGAGGAAGGAGGGAGGGAGGGAGGGAGGGAGTGAGGAAGGAGGGAGGTAGGGAGTGAGGAAGGGAGTGAGGAAGGAGACAGGTAGGGAGTGAGGAAGGAGACAGGTAGGGAGTGAGGAAGGAGACAGGTAGGTAGTGAGGAAGGAGACAGGTAGGGAGTGAGGAATGAGACAGGTAGGGAGTGAGGAATGAGACAGGTAGGGAGTGAGGAATGAGACAGGTAGGGAGTGAGGAATGAGACAGGTAGGGAGTGAGGAATGAGACAGGTAGGGAGTGAGGAATGAGACAGGTAGGGAGTGAGGAAGGAGACAGGTAGGGAGTGAGGAAGGAGGAGGTGGGGAGTGAGGAAGGAGGAGGTGGGGAGTGAGGAAGGAGGAGGTGGGGAGTGAGGAAGGAGGGAGGTGGGGAGTGAGGAAGGAGGGAGGTGGGGAGTGAGGAAGGAGGGAGGTGGGGAGTGAGGAAGGAGGGAGGTGGGGAGTGAGGAAGGAGGGAGGTGGGGAGTGAGGAAGGAGGGAGGTAGGGAGTGAGGAAGGAGACAGGTAGGGAGTGAGGAAGGAGACAGGTAGGGAGTGAGGAAGGAGACAGGTAGGGAGTGAGGAAGGAGACAGGTAGGGAGTGAGGAAGGAGACAGGTAGGGAGTGAGGAAGGAGACAGGTAGGGAGTGAGGAAGGAGGAGGTGGGGAGTGAGGAAGGAGGAGGTAGGGAGCGAGGAAGGAGGGAGGTAGGGAGCGAGGTAGGGAGCGAGGAAGGAGGGAGGTAGGGGGCGAGGAAGGAGGGAGGTAGGGGGCGAGGAAGGAGGGAGGTAGGGGGCGAGGAAGAAGGGAGGTAGGGGGCGAGGAAGAAGGGAGGTAGGGGGCGAGGAAGGAGGGAGGTAGGGGGCGAGGAAGGAGGGAGGTAGGGGGCAAGGAAGGAGGGAGGTAGGGGGCAAGGAAGGAGGGAGGTAGGGGGCAAGGAAGGAGGGAGGTAGGGGGCAAGGAAGGAGGGAGGTAGGGAGCGAGGAAGGAGGGATGTAGGGAGTGAGGAAGGAGGGAGGTAGGGAGCGAGGAAGGAGGGATGTAGGGAGTGAGGAAGGAGGGAGGAAGGGAGTGAGGAAGGAGGGAGGAAGGGAGCGAGGAACGAGGGAGGTAGGGAGGGAGTGAGGGAGGTAGGGAGTGAGGGAGGAAGGGAGTGAGGGAGGTAGGGAGGGAGGAAGGGAGTGAGGGAGTGAGGGAGGTAGGGAGTGAGGGAGGAGGGATGTAGGGAGTGAAGAAGGAGGGATGTAGGGAGTGAGGAAGGAGACAGGTAGGGAGTGAGGAAGGAGACAGGTAGGGAGTGAGGAAGGAGACAGGTAGGGAGTGAGGAAGGAGACAGGTAGGGAGTGAGGAAGGAGACAGGTAGGGAGTGAGGAAGGAGACAGGTGGGGAGTGAGGAAGGAAACAGGTAGGGAGTGAGGAAGGAGACAGGTGGGGAGTGAGGAAGGAGACAGGTGGGGAGTGAGGAAGGAGACAGGTAGGGAGTGAGGAAGGAGACAGGTGGGGAGTGAGGAAGGAGGGAGGTAGGGAGTGAGCAAGGGAGTGAGGAAGGAGGGAGGTGGGGAGTGAGGAAGGAGGGAGGTGGGGAGTGAGGAAGGAGGGAGGTGGGGAGTGAGGAAGGAGGGAGGTAGGGAGTGAGGAAGGAGGGAGGTGGGGAGTGAGGAAGGAGGGAGAGAGGGAGTGAGGAAGGAAGGAGGGAGGTAGGGAGTGAGGAAGGAGACAGGTAAGGGAGTGAGGAAGGAGACAGGTAAGGGAGTGAGGAAGGAGACAGGTAGGGAGTGAGGAAGGAGGAGGTGGGGAGTGAGGAAGGAGGAGGTGGGGAGTGAGGAAGGAGGAGGTGGGGAGTGAGGAAGGAGAGAGGTGGGGAGTGAGGAAGGAGGGAGGTGGGGAGTGAGGAAGGAGGGAGGTGGGGAGTGAGGAAGGAGGGAGGGAGGGAGTGAGGAAGGAGGTAGGTGGTGAGTGAGGAAGGAGGTGATTTAACCTTTATTTAACTAGTCAGTTAAGAACAAATTCTTATTTTCAATAACGGCCTCCAAGGGAACAGCTGGTACTGGTGTTGGAGTTCCCTCCACGCCAACCTACAACTACACCAACCTACAACTACACCACCTGGTGTTGGAGTTCCCTCCAAGCCAACCTACAACTACACCACCTGGTGTTGGAGTTCCCTCCAAGCCAACCTACAGCTGCACCACCTGGTGTTGGAGTTCCCTCCAAGCCAACCTACAACTACACCACCTGGTACTGGTG
This sequence comes from Oncorhynchus mykiss, assembly GCF_057628025.1. Lineage (NCBI taxonomy): Eukaryota > Metazoa > Chordata > Actinopteri > Salmoniformes > Salmonidae > Oncorhynchus > Oncorhynchus mykiss. The sequence goes on along the minus strand of NC_143039.1, from coordinate 10,003,124 downwards.
TTGGAGTTCCCTCCAAGCCAACCTACAACTACACCACCTGGTGTTGGAGTTCCCTCCACGCCAACCTACAACTACACCACCTGGTGTTGGAGTTCCCTCCAAGCCAACCTACAACTACACCACCTGGTGTTGGATTACCCTCCAAGCCAACCTACAGCTGCACCACCTGGTGTTGGAGTTCCCTCCAAGCCAACCTACAACTACACCACCTGGTACTGGTGTTGGAGTTCCCTCCAAGCCAACCTACACCACCTGGTGTTGGAGTTCCCTCCAAGCCAACCTACACCACCTGGTGTCCCTGGGGGAGGACAAAGAGACGAACAGGTTGAGACTGGTAGTTGTTTCTAGTTGTCACCCCAGGTCATTAGCTTGCGTTGCCTTTGGTAAGGAAGCATGTTTTATTTCAACACACACATTTTTCTGTAGTGTTAGTGCTGTTACCAGGGTCTGTCTGTCTGTCTGTCTGTTTTCTGTAGTGTTAGTGCTGTTACCAGGGTCTGTCTGTCTGTCAGTTTTCTGTAGTTTTAGTGCTGTTACCAGGGTCTGTAGTGTTAGTGCTGTTACCAGGGTCTGTAGTGTTAGTGCTGTTACCAGGGTCTGTAGTGTTAGTGCTGTTACCAGGGTCTGTAGTGTTAGTGCTGTTACCAGGGTCTGTAGTGTTAGTGCTGTTACCAGGGTCTGTAGTGTTAGTGCTGTTACCAGGGTCTGTAGTGTGTGTGCTGTTACCAGGGTCTGTAGTGTTAGTGCTGTTACCAGGGTCTGTAGTGTTAGTGCTGTTACCAGGGTCTGTAGTGTGTGTGCTGTTACCAGGGTCTGTAGTGTTAGTGCTGTTACCAGGGTCTGTAGTGTTAGTGCTGTTACCAGGGTCTGTAGTGTGTGTGCTGTTACCAGGGTCTGTAGTGTTAGTGCTGTTACCAGGGTCTGTAGTGTTAGTGCTGTTACCAGGGTCTGTAGTGTGTGTGCTGTTACCAGGGTCTGTAGTGTTCGTGCTGTTACCAGGGTCTGTAGTGTTAGTGCTGTTACCAGGGTCTGTAGAGTTCGTGCTGTTACCAGGGTCTGTAGTGTTCGTGCTGTTACCAGGGTCTGTAGTGTTAGTGCTGTTACCAGGGTCTGTAGTGTTAGTGCTGTTACCAGGGTCTGTAGTGTTAGTGCTGTTACCAGGGTCTGTAGTGTTAGTGCTGTTACCAGGGTCTGTAGTGTTAGTGCTGTTACCAGGGTCTGTAGTGTTAGTGCTGTTACCAGGGTCTGTAGTGTTAGTGCTGTTACCAGGGTCTGTAGTGTTAGTGCTGTTACCAGGGTCTGTAGTGTTAGTGCTGTTACCAGGGTCTGTAGTGTTAGTGCTGTTACCAGGGTCTGTAGTGTTAGTGCTGTTACCAGGGTCTGTAGTGTGTGTGCTGTTACCAGGGTCTGTAGTGTTAGTGCTGTTACCAGGGTCTGTAGTGTTAGTGCTGTTACCAGGGTCTGTAGTGTTAGTGCTGTTACCAGGGTCTGTAGTGTTAGTGCTGTTACCAGGGTCTGTAGTGTTAGTGCTGTTACCAGGGTCTGTAGTGTTAGTGCTGTTACCAGGGTCTGTAGTGTTAGTGCTGTTACCAGGGTCTGTAGTGTTAGTGCTGTTACCAGGGTCTGTAGTGTTAGTGCTGTTACCAGGGTCTGTAGTGTTAGTGCTGTTACCAGGGTCTGTAGTGTTAGTGCTGTTACCAGGGTCTGTCTGTCTGTCTGTTTTGTCACACATCGTTTTTTAATCCCAGTCTCCACAGGAGGCCTTTTGCCAGGCCATCATTGTAAATAAGAAATTTGTTCTTAATTGAATTGCCAGGTTAAATACAATTTTTTTGTTAAAGTGTTTGTGTGTGTGTCTCTGCGTGTGTCTCTGCGTGTGTCTCTGCGTGTGTCTCTGCGTGTGTCTCTGCGTGTGTCTCACTAACTATAATCTGTTGTTCTGTTCGGCCTTATAATGATCACCTTTCCTACGTGCCATATGGCACCCCATTCCCTATGTAGTGTACTACTTTAGACCAGAGCCCTATAGAACCCTATTCCCTATATATAGTGCACTACTTTAGGGAATAGGCTTCTATAGGACTCTGGTCTAAAGTAGTGCACTATATACAGTGCCTTGCGAAAGTATTCAGCCCCCTTGAACTTTGCGACCTTTTGCCACATTTCAGGTTTCAAACATAAAGATATAAAACTGTATTTTTTTGTGAAGAATCAACAACAAGTGGGACACAATCATGAAGTGGAACGACATTTATTGGATATGTCAAACTTTTTTAATAAATCAAAAACTGAAAAATTGTGCGTGCAAAATGATTCAGCCCCCTTAAGTTAATACTTTGTAGCGCCACCTTTTGCTGTGATTACAGCTGTAAGTCGCTTGGGGTATGTCTCTATCAGTTTTGCACATCGAGAGACTGATTTTTTTTCCCATTCCTCCTTGCAAAACAGCTCGAGCTCAGTGAGGTTGGATGGAGAGCATTTGTGAACAGCAGTTTTCAGTTCTTTCCACAGATTCTCGATTGGATTCAGGTCTGGACTTTGACTTGGCCATTCTAACACCTGGATATGTTTATTTTTGAACCATTCCATTGTAGATTTTGCTTTATGTTTTGGATCATTGTCTTGTTGGAAGACAAATCTCCGTCCCAGTCTCAGGTCTTTTGCAGACTCCATCAGGTTTTCTTCCAGAATGGTCCTGTATTTGGCTCCATCCATCTTCCCATCAATTTTAACCATCTTCCCTGTCCCTGCTGAAGAAAAGCAGGCCCAAACCATGATGTTGCCACCACCATGTTTGACAGTGGGGATGGTGTGTTCAGCTGTGTTGCTTTTACGCCAAACATAACGTTTTGCATTGTTGCCAAAAAGTTCAATTTTGGTTTCATCTGACCAGAGCACCTTCTTCCACATGTTTGGTGTGTCTTCCAGGTGGCTTGTTGCAAACTTTAAACGACACTTTTTATGTTTAAGAAATGGCTTTCTTCTTACCACTCCATAAAGGCCAGATTTGTGCAATATACGACTGATTGTTGTCCTATGGACAGAGTCTTCCACCTCAGCTGTAGATCTCTGCAGTTCATCCAGAGTGATCATGGGCCTCTTGGCTGCATCTCTGATCAGTCTTCTCCTTGTATGAGCTGAAAGTTTAGAGGGACGGCCAGGTCTTGGTAGATTTGCAGTGGTCTGATACTCCTTCCATTTCAATATTATAACTTGCACAGTGCTCCTTGGGATGTTTAACGCTTGGGAAATCTTTTTGTATCAAAATCCGGCTTTAAACTTCTTCACAACAGTATCTTGGACCTGCCTGGTGTGTTCCTTGTTCTTCATGATGCTCTCTGCGCTTTTAACGGACCTCTGAGACATTCACAGTGCAGGTGCATTTATACGGAGACTTGATTACACACAGGTGGATTGTATTTATCATCATTAGTCATTTTAGGTCAACATTGGATCATTCAGAGATCCTCACTGAACTTCTGGAGAGAGTTTGCTGCACTGAAAGTAAAGGGGCTGAATAATTTTGCACGCCCAATTTTTCAGTTTTTGATTTGTTAAAAAAGTTTGAAATATCCAATAAATGTCGTTCCACTTCATGATTGTGTCCCACTTGTTGTTGATTCTTCACAAAAAAATACAGTTTTATATCTTTATGTTTGAAGCCTGAAATGTGGCAAAAGGTCGCAAAGTTCAAGGGGGCCGAATACTTTCGCAAGGCACTGTATCGGGAATAGGGTTCCATAGGGCTCTGGTCTATGTAGTGCACTACTTTAGACCAGAGCCCTATGGAACCCTATTCTCTATATAGTGCACTACTTTAGACCAGAGCCCTATAGAACCCTATTCCCTATATAGTGCACTACTTTAGACCAGAGCCCTATAGAACCCTATTCCCTATATAGTGCACTACTTTAGACCAGAGCCCTATAGAACCCTATTCCCTATATATAGTGCACTACTTTAGACCAGAGCCCTATATAACCCTATTCCCTATATAGTGCACTACTTTAGACCAGAGCCCTATATAACCCTATTCCCTATATAGTGCACTACTTTAGACCAGAGCCCTATAGAACCCTATTCCCTATATAGTGCACTACTTTAGACCAGAGCCCTATATAACCCTATTCCCTATATAGTGCACTACTTTAGACCAGGGCCCTATATAACCCTATTCCCTATATAGTGCACTACTTTAGACCAGAGCCCTATAGAACCCTATTCCCTATATAGTGCACTACTTTAGACCAGAGCCCTATAGAACCCTATTCCCTATATAGTGCACTACTTTAGACCAGAGCCCTATAGAACCCTATTCCCTATATAGTGCACTACTTTAGACCAGAGCCCTATAGAACCCTATTCCCTATATATAGTGCACTACTTTAGACCAGAGCCCTATATAACCCTATTCCCTATATAGTGCACTACTTTAGACCAGAGCCCTATATAACCCTATTCCCTATATAGTGCACTACTTTAGACCAGAGCCCTATAGAACCCTATTCCCTATATAGTGCACTACTTTAGACCAGAGCCCTATATAACCCTATTCCCTATATAGTGCACTACTTTAGACCAGAGCCCTATAGAACCCTATTCCCTATATAGTGCACTACTTTAGACCAGAGCCCTATATAACCCTATTCCCTATATAGTGCACTACTTTAGACCAGGGCCCTATATAACCCTATTCCCTATATAGTGCACTACTTTAGACCAGAGCCCTATAGAACCCTATTCCCTATATAGTGCACTACTTTAGACCAGAGCCCTATAGAACCCTATTCCCTATATAGTGCACTACTTTAGACCAGAGCCCTATAGAACCCTATTCCCTATTTAGTCCACTACATTAGAAACCCATAGGGCTCTGGTGAAAAAAGTAGTCCTCAGAGTTTCACATCGCTGACTGAAACAGCCGTGGGCTCCAACGCACTGAGATGTCGAGTGTGTTCGGGGGTTCGCTACGTGTGCTTGTGGCTAATCGTGAGTGACTGAGAGAAGGAACGAGACAGACAGAGAGAGAGAGAGAGACAGACAGAGAGAGGAGAGGAGAAAAGGGGAAAAGGAAAGAACTCTGAATACCTTTTAATTTTAAATACCTTTAAAACTTTTAATGGCAAAGACATTACACTGAAAGTGTTTGAATTAGGGGATAATAAAAGCTTTAGCTGTTAAGAAGGTCAGTATTTCTCTGGTTTTAAGACGCGGGAAGGGGGTGGGGGGGGGGGGGGGGGGGGAGGGATAACGCAGGACGTTCAGTCCTCAATTACCTGGGTTCTAATCCCTGTAATTTAAACCCCTTCTGCAGGAAGCAGAACCCATTGCCTGTACACCCCTGAAGACGCGCGTCGCCCCTCACACGTCACCCCTCCCCCCCAAAAAATCAGATTAAAGATTTAGACGCCGACTTCAACACACACACAAAAAGAGAGAAGCACTTAGCGTACCAAAAAATGTCAAGTAGTTTGATAAAATACAAACATCTCCAAGAGGAGGTTGGCCTCTAAGGCTGTGGTACAGACACCTCTATCTGCTGGCATTAACAGATCACGCAGCGATCTAAAACCTGTTTTAGTGGGCTGTGATGGATCGTTTTAGTACTGCTCTGGGATCAGGCGCAGGGCAGGAGAGGAGACATATCGACCAACCAGGGGGGAATCTGTAGATATATTGACACAGAATCTGTAATGAAGCTGGCATTTAAGATGAGCCCGGGTAATAGTGTTTTTTCTTCCAGGAGGAGACGGAGAGGATGGTGGGTGTTAGTACAGGAGGATATGGAGAGGATGGTGGGTGTTATTACAGGAGGATGGTGGGTGATATTACAGGAGGATGGTGGGTGATATTACAGGAGGATGGTGGGTGATATTACAGGAGGATGGTGGGTGTTATTACAGGAGAAGATGGAGAGGATGGTGGGTGTCATTACAGGAGGAGATGGAGAGGATGGTGTTATTACAGGAGGATGGGGGGTGATATTACAGGAGGAGATGGAGAGGATGGTGGGTGTTATTGCAGGAGGAGATGGAGATGATGGTGGGTGTTATTACAGGAGGAGATGGAGAGGATGGTGGGTGATATTACAGGAGGAGATGGAGAGGATGGTGGGTGATATTACAGGAGGATGGTGGGTGATATTACAGGAGGAGAGGGAGAGGATGGTGGGTGTTATTACAGGAGGAGAGGGAGAGGATGGTGGGTGATATTACAGGAGGATGGTGGGTGATATTACAGGAGGATGGTGGGTGATATTACAGGAGGAGAGGGAGAGGATGGTGGGTGATATTACAGGAGGAGAGGGAGAGGATGGTGGGTGTCATTACAGGAGGAGATGGAGAGGATGGTGGGTGATATTACAGGAGGAGATGGAGAGGATGGTGGGTGTCATTACAGGAGGAGATGGAGAGGATGGTGGGTGATATTACAGGAGGAGATGGAGAGGATGGTGGGTGATATTACAGGAGGAGATGGAGAGGATGGTGGGTGATATTACAGGAGGATGGTGGGTGATATTACAGGAGGATGGCGGAGCTGAGAGGTGAGCGGAGGAGAGGTGGAATGGTAAACCACACTACTAGTCTGAGCCCCCCCAGCAGATAGCTAATGACCCACTTCCCAGAGTCTCACAGGTGTCTTGAACGTCCCAATCGGTTCCAAAAAGGCAGGTCAACACTCAGTAAAAGCCCTCATAAAAACACAGACTACCCCGAGGCCAGAGATGCTTTCAGCAGCACGGACACGCACGCTAGACTAGCTACCCCTGAAGAGACGTACCGGAGGACTTTGAGAAGGACACCAGTGGAACACCTTGAAGTGAGGAGTGAGGGGGGAGGAGTGAGGGGGGGAGGAGTGAGGGGAGTGACTGAGGGGGGAGGAGTGAGGAGTGAGGGGAGGGGGGGGAGTGGGGGGGGGGGGAGTGGGGGGGGGTGAGGGGGGGGAGTGAGGGGGGGGGGGTGAGGGGGGGAGGAGTGAGGAGTGAGGGGGGAGGAGTGAGGGGGGGGAGTGAGGGGAGTGACTGAGGGGGGAGGAGTGAGGAGTGTGGAGTGAGGGGAGTGGAGTGAGGGGAGAGGAGTGAGGAGTGAGGGGGGGGGTGAGGGGGAGGAGTGAGGAGGGGAGGAGTGAGGGGGAGGAGTGAGGAGTGAGGGGGGAGGAGTGAGGGGGGAGTGAGGGGGGGGAGTGAGGGGAGTGACTGAGGGGGGAGGAGTGAGGAGTGAGGGGAGTGGAGTGAGGGGAGTGGAGTTAGGGGAGAGGAGTGAGGAGTGAGGGGGGGGTGAGGGGGAGGAGTGAGGAGTGAGGGGGGGAGGAATGAGGGGGAGGAGTGAGGAGGGAGCAGTGAGGGGGAGGGAGAGGAGTGAGGGGGGAGGAGTGAGGAGTGAGGGGGGGAGTGAGGGGGGAGGGAGAGGAGTGAGGGGGAGGAGTGAGGGGGGAGGGAGAGGAGTGAGGGGGAGGAGTGAGGGGGGAGGGGGAGGAGTGAGGGGGGAGGGAGAGGAGTGAAGGGGAGGAGTGAGGGGGGAGTAACAGGAAGGATGTTGGGGTTTTAATATGGTTAGGACAATACAAACACAGATGAAGCCTTTCTTTCACTGTAAAATCTGAGCGTCGACATTTCCAATCGTCCTATTTATTACAGAGCAGAAACGAGACCATTGAGTAGGGAGGGGTGTAAACGGGGTACAACGTATCCCTACCAGACCGTAGGGGGCCTCGGTTCAGTCAATAATAGTAAGGTATTTGAGGTAGATATGTACATGAAGGCAGGGTAAAGAGACTAGACATCAGGATAGATAATAATAAGGTATTTGAGGTAGATATGTCCATGAAGGCAGGGTAAAGTGACTAGACATCAGGATAGATAATAATGAGGTATTTGAGGTAGATATGTCCATGAAGGCAGGGTAAAGTGACTAGACATCAGGATAGATAATAATAAGGTATTAGAGGTAGATATGTACATGAAGGCAGGGTAAAGTGACTAGACATCAGGATAGATAATAATGAGGTATTTGAGGTAGATATGTCCATGAAGGCAGGGTAAAGTGACTAGACATCAGGATAGATAATAATGAGGTATTTGAGGTAGATATGGACATGAAGGCAGGGTAAAGTGACTAGACATCAGGATAGATAATAATGAGGTATTTGGGGTAGATATGTACATGAAGGCAGGGTAGACATCAGGATAGATAATAATGAGGTATTCCAGGTAGATATGGACATGAAGGCAGGGTAAAGTGACTGGACATCAGCTTTTTTTACTAAAACAAATCAACTGGACTGACGAGGCAACATGTTCTAGTCTTCCTCCTGAGGCATTGCAGTCTTCCTCCTGAGGCATTGCAGTCTTCCTCCTGAGGCATTGCAGTCTTCCTCCTGAGGCATTGCAGTCTTCCTCCTGAGGCATTGCAGTCTTCCTCCTGAGGCATTGCAGTCTTCCTCCTGAGGCATTGCAGTCTTCCTCCTGAGGCATTGCAGCCTTCCTCCTGAGGCATTGCAGCCTTCCTCCTGAGGCATTGCAGCCTTCCTCCTGAGGCATTGCAGCCTTCCTCCTGAGGCATTGCAGTCTTCCTCCTGAGGCATTGCAGTCTTCCTCCTGAGGCATTGCAGTCTTCCTCCTGAGGCATTGCAGTCTTCCTCCTGAGGCATTGCAGTCTTCCTCCTGAGGCATTGCAGTCTTCCTCCTGAGGGCATTGCAGTCTTCCTCCTGAGGGCATTGCAGTCTTCCTCCTGAGGGCATTGCAGTCTTCCTCCTGAGGGCATTGCAGTCTTCCTCCTGAGGGCATTGCAGTCTTCCTCCTGAGGCATTGCAGCCTTCCTCCTGAGGCATTGCAGCCTTCCTCCTGAGGCATTGCAGCCTTCCTCCTGAGGCATTGCAGTCTTCCTCCTGAGGCATTGCAGTCTTCCTCCTGAGGCATTGCAGTCTTCCTCCTGAGGCATTGCAGTCTTCCTCCTGAGGCATTGCAGTCTTCCTCCTGAGGCATTGCAGTCTTCCTCCTGAGGCATTGCAGTCTTCCTCCTGAGGCATTGCAGTCTTCCTCCTGAGGGCATTGCAGTCTTCCTCCTGAGGGCATTGCAGTCTTCCTCCTGAGGGCATTGCAGTCTTCCTCCTGAGGCATTGCAGTCTTCCTCCTGAGGCATTGCAGTCTTCCTCCTGAGGCATTGCAGTCTTCCTCCTGAGGCATTGCAGTCTTCCTCCTGAGGCATTGCAGTAGGTTTTACCTGGAACTCTGCTGTTGTCCTACAGAAAACTACTGTCTGCATGCAGTCTTAGAGTAGAGCCAGTGGGCATTTCATCTGTCACATCTTTAATGCCTTCCCAAAACACACCAACAGAAAAACAGTTTGACAAATACAGCTCTGTAGGAGAGGCAGGCAGACAGACACTGAGACAGGCAGACAGACACTGAGACAGGCAGACAGGCAGACAGACACTGAGACAGACAGACAGACACTGAGACAGGCAGGCAGACAGAGACAGGCAGACAGACAGACAGACAGACAGACAGACACTGAGACAGGCAGGCAGACACAGACAGGCAGACAGACACTGAGACAGGCAGACAGACACTGAGAAAGGCAGACAGACACTGAGACAAGCAGACAGACACTGAGACAGGCAGACAGACACTGAGACAGGCAGACAGACAGACAGACAGGCAGACAGAGACAGGCAGACAGACACTGAGACAGGCAGACAGACACTGAGACAGGCAGGCAGGCAGGCAGGCAGACAGGCAGGCACTGAGACAGGCAGACAGGCAGACAGACAGGCAGACAGACAGGCACTGAGACAGGCAGACAGACAGACAGGCAGACAGACAGGCAAACAGGCAGACAGACACTGAGACAGGCAGACAGGCAGGCAGACACTGAGACAGGCAGACAGGCAGACAGGCAGGCAGGCAGGCAGGCAGGCAGACAGGCAGACAGGCAGACAGGCACTGAGACAGGCAGGCAGACAGACAGGCAGACAGACAGGCAGACAGGCAGACAGGCAGGCAGACAGGCAGGCAGGCAGACAGGCAGACACTGAGACAGGCAGACAGGCAGACAGACACTGAGACAGGCAGACAGGCAGGCAGACACTGAGACAGGCAGACAGGCAGGCAGACAGACAGGCACTGAGACAGGCAGACAGGCAGGCAGACAGGCAGGCAGGCAGACAGACAGGACAAAGGCCATGCAGGCTGTAAAAGTGGAGACAGTATTACAATCTCCCCTTTAGTCTACAGGGATGAGTTACCTCAGAAAGCCCTTAAGACAGACAGACAGACAGACAGACAGACAGACAGACAGACAGACAGAGACAGGCAGACAGACAGGCAGACCAAAGACCATGCAGGCTGTAGAAGTGGAGACAGTATTACAATCTCCCCTTTAGTCTACAGGGATGAGTTACCTCAGAAAGCCCTTAAGACAGACACAAAGCTATCAAAATGAAAATGGGCTTCCCAATGACCAACAACAACACATGGCAAGTTTAGTCCCAAACGGCCACTCCTATTCCCCTTAGAAAGTGCACTACTTTCACTCAAAAAGCATACAGGAGATGACTAGAGGAATAAGGTTGCCATTTGGAATGCAGACAGAGGCCTTTGGCGGCCGTTCACCTCAGAGAGAATTGGTCATTGCTTCACATCAATCCTGTCGTCTGGAGGGTTAAACCCTTTCTCTCTTTGGGCATAATTACTTTTTTTAGGGGGGGGGGGGCACACCTGGTAGGTGTTGGAGGTGAGAAGGTTTAGTCTAGTAAATGCTGTTTTGATTACTTGGCTGGCGTCCGACAGAGACCCGTCAGAGTCCCGCTGGTTCAGGGAATTAATGGCCCGGGCCAACAATGACCCCCGTCGTCTCCCGTAGGGCGCAGTGAAAGGACGCGTCCCAAACGGAACCCTATTCCCTACATAGTGCACTACTTTAGACCAGGGCCCGAAAGAACCCTATTCCCTATATAGGGCACTACTTTAGACCAGGACTCTATAGAACCATATTCCCTATATAGTGCACTACTTTAGACCAGAGCCCTATAGAACCCTATTCCCTATATAGTGCACTACTTTAGACCAGGACCCTATAGAACCCTATTCCCTATATAGGGCACTACTTTAGACCAGAGCCCTATGGCACCCTATTCCCTATATGGTGCACTACTTTAGACCAGAGCCCTATGGCACCCTATTCCCTATGTAGTGCACTACTTTAGACCAGGACTCTATAGAACCATATTCCCTATATAGTGCACTACTTTAGACCAGAGCCCTATGGCACCCTATTCCCTATGTAGTGCACTACTTTAGACCAGGACCCTATAGAACCCTATTCCCTATATAGTGCACTACTTTAGACCAGAGTCCTATCGGCCCCGTTAGTTAGTGCACTATATAGGGAATAGGTTGCCATTTGGAACTACCTACTCTGTCACTTTGTCCTTTATTTGAGTTTATTAAAACAGGAAGTGAACAGAGTGATTCACGAAGACATTTTAATTCTTATCACCGTGTCTCTGCTGTAATGATCTGTTTCAATACAAATCTATGGTTCACCTTTAAGTGTGTACTCTCTTGTCTTTGTTGTAACTCGTCTACCTGGGAGACTCGTACCTCGCCTCGTCTGTTTTATAATGGCTATAATGCTCTGCTGTAAAGGAAGTCTACCTGGGAGACTCGTACCTGGTCTGTTTATAATGCTCTGCTATGAAGGACGTCTACCTGGGAGACTCGTTCCTCGCCTCGTCTGTTTTATAATGGCTATAATGCTCTGCTATAAAGGACGTCTACCTGGGGGACTCGTACCTGGTCTGTTTATAATGGCTATAATGCTCTGCTATAAAGGAAGTCTACCTGGGAGACTCGTATCTGGTCTCGTCTGTTTTATAATGGCTATAATGCTCTGCTATCTAGGACGTCTACCTGGGAGACTCGTTCCTCGTCTTGTCTGTTTTATAATGGCTATAATACTCTGCTATAAAGGAAGTCTACCTGGGAGACTCGTATCTGGTCTCGTCTGTTTTATAATGGCTATAATGCCCTGCTGTAAAGGAAGTCTACCTGGGAGACTCGTACCTGGTCTGTTTATAATGGCTATAATGCCCTGCTGTAAAGGAAGTCTACCTGGGAGACTCGTACCTGGTCTGTTTATAATGGCTATAATGCCCTGCTGTAAAGGAAGTCTACCTGGGAGACTCGTACCTGGTCTCATCTGTTTATAATGGCTATAATGCCCTGCTGTAAAGGAAGTCTACCAGAGAGACTCGTACCTGGTCTCGTCTGTTTATAATGGCTATAATGCTCTGCTATAAAGGAAGTCTACCTGGGGGACTCGTACCTGGTCTGTTTATAATGCTCTGCTATAAAGGACGTCTACCTGGGAGACTCGTACCTGGTCTGTTTATAATGGCTAGAATGCCGTTTATAAAGGACGTCTACCTGGGAGACTCGTTCCTCGCCTCGTCTGTTTATAATGGCTATAATGCTCTGCTATAAAGGACGTCTACCTGGGAGACTCGTACCTGGTCTCATCTGTTTAGAATGGCTATAATGCTCTGCTATAAAGGAAGTCTACCTGGGAGACTCATACCTGGTCTCATCTGTTTATAATGGCTATAATGCCCTGCTGTAAAGGACGTCTACCTGGGGGACTCGTTCCTCGCCTTGTCTGTTTATAATGCCCTGCTATAAAGGAAGTCTACCTGGGAGACTCGTTCCTCATCTCGTCTGTTTATAATGCCCTGCTGTAAAGGACGTCGACCTGGGAGACTCGTACCTGGTCTCATCTGTTTATGATGCTCTGCTATAAAGGAAGTCTACCTGGGAGACTCGTTCCTCGTCTCATCTGTTTTATAATGGCTATAATACCCTGCTATAAAGGAAGTCTACCTGGGAGACTCGTTCCTGGGAGACTAGTTCCTGGGAGACTCGTTCCTCGCCTGTTTATAATGGCTATAATGCTCTGCTATAAAGGAAGTCTACCTGGGAGACTCGTACCTGGTCTGGCTATAATGCTCTGCTATAAAGGACGTCTACCTGGGAGACTCGTTCCTCGCCTCGTCTGTTTATAATGGCTATAATACCCTGCTATAAAAGGAAGTTGTGAAGGAGATTCTTCATTTGAATAAAACGGTATTTTAATAGACCTTCCCTTTACAAAGACAGCAGTCCTGTAAGGCTGTTCATAGCAGAGTGCTGTGAGGCCTCTCTAAGCTGAAAAGACAAACCGTTAGGGTTGCCGTAGTAATGCAGTCCTGTAAGGCTGTACATAGCAGAGTGCTGTGAGGCCTCTTTAAGCTGAAAAGACAGATCGTTAGGGTTGCCATAGTACTGTAGCCCTGTCCTTTCTGCTATGAGTCATAGCGGAAGATTCTGGGTGCTTCTGATATGCCACTCTGTTCCCAATTTTTATAGTGGACTGTTTTGGACTAGGGCTCTGGTCTAAAGTAGTGCACTATATATAGGGAATAGGGTTCTATAGGGCTCTGGTCTAAAGTAGTGCACTATATATAGGGAACAGGGTTCTATAGGGCTCTGGTCTAAAGTAGTGCACTATATATAGGGAATAGGGTTCTATAGGGCTCTGGTCTAATGTAGTGCACTATATATAGGCAATAGGGTTCTATAGGGCTCTGGTCTAAAGTAGTGCACTATATAGAGAATAGGGTGCCATATGGAAAACAGTGTTCTCAGAGAGGCGAGCCAGACGTGGCCACTGTGACTGGGGAGGGAATGAGGAGGAAGGGGGGGGTGTGTAGACATTTAAGATGCCCTGACCACCCAGAGTCCCACTAGGTAGAGGCACAAAGCCCCTTAATAATTACATAGGAAGAAGGAAATATATCAAATTAAGAACGAACTGAAAACACTGAGTAAAACCCCCCCCCCCCTCCACAGCCCGGAGAAATGACCCAGTGCAGCACTGCCACAACAGGGACAGAAACTTTCCACAACGCCAACAAATCCCCTGACGGCACTTGGCTCCCAGTCTTCCTTCAGTTAGAGGTGTTGATCAGAAGTTACATCGTTTTCGGGTAGCTCTCTGAAACACACTAAAACTGTGGCCAATTAATTCTGGGATATGCCCGAGTCAGAGGATTCACTGCAGTGCAGCTCACTGTATAATTGGGAAAGAGTTTTGTGAAGGAAAGAGGAAGTTGGTAATGTTACGAGGAAAACATGACTGCTCACAACTAAATGAAGCCAAGAGGGAGGAAGATTTCTTAACAACGCTAAAGTCAGACAGTCAGTCAGTTCCGCAAAAATATATAGATATTTTAACTCATGCAATTCAATACAATACAGAGTTCATGTCAACCCCAGAAGCACACAGTGGGTTGGAGTTTCCATGGTGTCAGCCTTGGACCAAGGTTGGAGCTTCCAGAGTGTCAGCCTTGGGCCAAGGTTGGAGTTTCTTTAGTGTCAGCCTTGGACCAAGGTTGGAGTTTCCATAGTGTCAGCCTTGGGCCAAGGTTGGAGTTTCTATAGTGTCAGCGTTGGGCCATGGTTGGAGTTTCCAGAGTGTCAGCCTTGGGCCAAGGTTGGAGTTTCCATAGTGTCAGAAATGGAACAAGGTTGGAGTTTCTATAGTGTCAGCCTTGGGCCAAGGTTGGAGTTTCTATAGTGTCAGCCTTGGACCAAGGTTGGAGTTTCCATGGTGTCAGCCTTGGGCCACGGTTGGAGTTTCCATAGTGTCAGCCTTGGGCCAAGGTTGGAGTTTCTATAGTGTCAGCCTTGGACCAAGGTTGGAGTATCCATAGTGTCAGCCTTGGGCCAAGGTTGGAGTTTCCATAGTGTCAGCCTTGGCCAAGGTTGAAGTGGTGTAAATGAGTAACATGCGGGGGCTTGAAGGTTAGAGCTCAATGGAAGTCCTTGCTTACAATGTCAAACGTCTCAGGAGCAGAATCCTTTTCCAATGGACTCAAAGCTAACAGATCTTCACATGCTGTCCTATTTTATATATTCTACTTAACCTTTATTTAACTGGGCAAGTCAGTTAAGAACAAATTCTGGGACAATTGTGCGCCCGCCCTATGGGATTCACAATCACGGCCAGTTATGATACAGACTGGAATCAAACCAGGGTCTGTAGTGACGCTTCTAGCATTGAAATTGTGGTTTAGACTGCTGCGCCACTCAGGAGCCCTAACACCACCATGATAGAGGGGTAGAAGGGAGTATTAGAAATCTGGTATGGCTGGACAACGTGACGGGCTTATGTCCCCAGACACTATGAAGATACAAGCGTCCTTCCTAACTCAGTTGCCGAAGAGGAAGGAAACTGCTCAGGGATTTCACTGCGAGGCCCAATGGTGACTTTAAAACAGTTAGTTTGGTGGCTGTGATAGGAGAAAACTGAGGACGGATCAACAACATTGTAGTTACTCCAAAATAGTACCCTAAATGGCCGAGTGAAAAGAACGTACAAATATACCAAAACATGCATCCTGTTTGCAATAAGGCACTAAAGAAGGAGTGGCAAAATGTACTTTATGTCCTGAATAAAAAGGTTAATTTACAGCAAATCAAACAACGCATCACTGAATACCACTTCATATTTTCAAGCATGGTGGTGGCTGCATCAGGTTATGAGTATGCTTGTCATCGGCAAGGACTAGGGAGTTTTTTAGGATAAAAAGAAACGGAATAGAGCTAAACCACAAGGAAACTCCTAGAGGGAAACCTGCTTCAGTCTGCTTTCCAACAGACACTGGGTGATGAATTCACCTTTCAGCAGGACAATAAACCTAAATCACAAGGAAACTCCTAGAGGGAAACCTGCTTCAGTCTGCTTTCCAACAGACACTGGGTGATGAATTCACCTTTCAGCAGGACAATAAACCTAAATCACAAGGAAACTCCTATAGAGGGAAACCTGCTTCAGTCTGCTTTCCAACAGACACTGGGTGATGAATTCACCTTTCAGCAGGAGAATAAACCTAAATCACAAGGCCAAATAAACACCGGAGTTGCTTTACCAAGACAACATTGAATGTTCCTGAGTGGCGTTAGTTACAGTTTTGACTGAAATCAGCTTGAACGCGACTATCTAGCAACGATCAACAACCAACTTGACAGAGCTAGAATAATAATATAATAAGAATAATTTATTTTAAAGAATAATGTGCAAATACTGTACAATCCAGGTGTTGAAAGCTCTTAGAGACTGACCCAGAAAGACTCAAGCTCTTAGAGACTGACCCAGAAAGACTCAAGCTCTTAGAGACTGACCCAGAAAGACTCAAGCTCTTAGAGACTGACCCAGAAAGACTCAAGCTCTTAGAGACTGACCCAGAAAGACTCAAGCTCTTAGAGACTGACCCAGAAAGACTCAAGCTCTTAGAGACTGACCCAGAAAGACTCTGGCTATAATAGGTGATACTAACATGTATTGACTCAGGGGGCTGAATAATTAGATAAATACTTATATAAAATCAAGATATCTTCTATTTTTCATATTATATTCATTTACAAATGTTAGAATTTAATCTTCTGAGTATTTTGTGTAGATCGTTGACAAAAAAAAAAAAAAAGAATAATTGAATTAAATTAAATCCATTTGAATCCAACCTTGAGTAACAAAAACGAAACGTGAATGCTTTCTGAAGGCACTGTGGGTAATAGCGTGCTATTTACCCAGAACACCCCTCTCACAGCAGACTGTCCACTGCAGTGATCCCTCCACTCTATTCATCTTCATCAGCTCTGGCAGATCTCTGAGAGACACGCTAGATAACACACAGTGGACAGTCCATGTTGGAAAACGAGAGAGAGAGAGAGAGGAAGAGAGAGAGAGAGAGAGGAATAGATGGAGTAGAGAGGGAGAGAGTGAGATAGAGAGACAGTGAGATAGAGAGACAGAGAGAGAGAGAGAGAGAGAGACAGAGAGAGAGATAGAGAGACAGAGAGAGAGAGAGCGATAGAGAGAGAGAGCGATAGAGAGAGAGAGAGAGAGAGAGACAGAGAGAGAGATAGAGAGACAGAGAGAGAGAGAGCGATAGAGAGAGAGAGCGATAGAGAGAGAGAGAGAGAGAGAGAGAGAGAGAGAGAGAGATAGAGAGAGAGAGAGGAATAGAGAGATAGAGAGAGAGGAATAGATGGAGTAGAGGGAGAGAAAAGAGGGTGAGGGAGAAAGAGAGGTAGTGAGATAAAGAGAGAGAGAGACAGAGAGATTTGTAATGTCTTTATTGTTTTGAAACTTCTGTATGTGTGATGTTTACTGTTAATTTGTATTGTTTATTTCACTTTATATATTCACTTTATATATTATCTACCTCACTTGCTTTGGCAATGTTAACACATGTTTCCCATGCCAATAAAGCCCTTGAATTGAATTGAGAGAGCGAGAGAGCGAGAGAGCGAGATAGAGGTAGAGAGAGAGGTAGAGAGAGAGGAATAGATGGAGTAGAGGGAGAGAAAAGAGGGTGAGGGAGAGACAGAAAGACAGAGATTCAATCTGGAACGCCACAGTTGCCTTCTCAGCGAGGGAGCAGGGCGGTGGATATTCCACATACGTGTCCTCCCGCTCCACGTCTATCGACACGCCACACGCCACTGTCCCCACCCTCAACCCGTTCACCTAGTGCCAGAGTAGAGTTAGAAGGAGGAATGATAAGAGCTGAGCAAGTCTACAATCTTCTGTTAAACTCAAACTAAAACCAAGTCCCCAACTACCACCCTGTTGCCTACGTAGCGTACTCCGTTCTACCAGGGACCATGGGTTTAAGGTGAAAAGTGGTCCACTGTGCAGGGCATAGGACACACCATTTGGGACACAGGCCATCCCCTACTGTGAGACATTTCTAAACCAAATCAGATAACTTGATATGAAGGGTATTTTTTGGAGCACGGAGGTCCGGAGTACTGCGGGGGTTCCTGTTCTACCTGATCATTCATTACACCGAGCTGGATACCCAGGTATAAAAACAATCACTTCCTGATTACAAGGGGAAGGAGGGAAAGCAGCAGAGGAGGAGGAGGAGATTTGAGTGAGTTTTATAGGCCTAATAGGACAAGCAATTAAATAAATACATGTGAGAAAGGTTGATACGCCAAACTGCTGACTTGTTCATGAGGATCCATTTCTTCACTAACCTTCCAAAGCAGCTTATTTAGGTGAAGTGTAGTGGACCAATTAAGACCTCCAGAATCTAAGTCGACACGTAGGTAAAGATACTGACGGACGGTATCTGAGGAGAGAACAAATGAGGGAGTCCAATTTACAGAGTTGGAGCCAAAAAACATCCAGAGCAACAGGAAGTGATCAACTAAATGTTCTTTCTATCCAGCTCTCTCTCTCTCTCAAAGTGTCTCTCTCCGTAACGAATCATATCGCTCCACACGGAGACAGAGAGTAGAAGGATACCTTATTTAAGGTTTAGGCTAATGGAGGAGGAGGAGGAGGAGGATCTCACTGAGGCAGGTAACTCAGTCATGGTTGTTCATACAACCTTTAAATTAGTCTGCTCGGTTTCAAACCTTTTTCTCTCTCCCTCTCTGTGTGTGAAGAGAAGGTGCTCTTAATTTGACTGATGAATGCAGACACTACCCTAAATGGTGCTACTGTCCTTGGAATGGACCATCTCTCCCTCCCTCCCTTCCTTCCCCCCAATCTCTCTCTCTCCTCCGGTTCTTCAGTTGTAATGAATCTCTCTCTCCTCCGGTTCTTCAGTTGTAATGAATCTCTCTGTTCTGTTTCTGTGATGATCAGGTATTGAAAAGGCAGGCTGAGGCCACTCCATTCATAATCAGGTCTCTGAGACAATGATTCACCACCTTTCTCTATGCAAGGAAGGCTTTAGTACTGCCAGCAAGGTGAGTACAGACTGCATGATAAACAGACCTGTTGACAGAGAGTGTCCTGGTCGGCCGTAAACAACACGTGACAGGAGACCGAACTGGTCAGCACATCCTAATTGCTGTCGCTTCACACAAAGCCCTGCGCGACTATTATGTGAAAAAACACACCCCCCCCCCCCCCACACACACAAAAAAAGGGGGAAAAAAACAGTTTTTAAAAAAAAAACTGATTAGCAAGCCGTCTCCCGCACAACACAGCAATTAGCGGGTATATATAAACGTACGTTTGTAAACAGACCGGTCTCCACGGCAACGCAGAGATTAGGCGCCACAGGCGATTTCCCAAGAAGAAAACGTCCCCCTGGTCAGCAGTGGTGTTGAATCTTAATTTAAAAAGTGGAGACACTCAGTCAACGTCCCGATACCTCTTCATCCCCTACGTAGTGCACTAGGTTTGATTAGAGCCCTATGGGTCCTGGTCTAAAGTAGTGCACTACGTTTGATTAGAGCCCTATGGGTCCTGGTCTAAAGTAGTGCACTAGGTTTGATTAGAGCCCTATGGGTCCTGGTCTAAAGTAGTGCACTAGGTTTGATTAGAGCCCTATGGGTCCTGGTCTAAAGTAGTGCACTAGGTTTGATTAGAGCCCTATGGGTCCTGGTCTAAAGTAGTGCACTAGGTTTGATTAGAGCCCTATGGGTCCTGGTCTAAAGTAGTGCACTAGGTTTGATTAGAGCCCTATGGGTCCTGGTCTAAAGTAGTGCACTAGGTTTGATTAGAGCCCTATGGGTCCTGGTCTAAAGTAGTGCACTAGGTTTGATTAGAGCCCTATGGGTCCTGATCTAAAGTAGTGCACTAGGTTTGATTAGAGCCCTATGGGTTCTGGTCAACAGTAGTGCACTATGGGTCCTGGTCAACAGTAGAGCTCCTGGTCTAAAGTAGTGCACTATATAGGGCATAGGATGCCATTTAGGAAGCATCCGAAAGACTAGAGAGTTCTCTGGGCGATTGTCAAAGAGCTGTTTCAGAATAGCAGACAAGTAAATCTTGGCTCATTGCTGGACAGACGGTATGCAGAGTCAAGGCCACGTTGCCATTGGCTTTTCTTAACAAACACCCTTCACGGCCCGTCACGGCCCCCCACAGCCCTTCACAGCCCTTCACAGCCCTTCTCAGCTTCCTTCAGCTTCCTTCAGCTTCCTTCAGCTTCCTTCAGCTTCCGGAGGAGAAAGGGAAAATAAAGAGGACAGAAGTATTGGAAGAAAAAAAACTAAAACACTTCCAACATTCTCTCCTCGTTTTGTTTAAAAACCAGGACCGTTTTTGGGGGGAATGTGACTCAAGACATCCATGACGACAGCGGAATGTGACTCAAGACATCCATGACGACAGCGGAATGTGACTCAAGACATCCATGACGACAGCGGAATGTGACTCAAGACATCCATGACGACAGCGGAATGTGACTCAAGACATCCATGACGACAGCGGAATGTGACTCAAGACATCCATGACGACAGCGGAATGTGACTCAAGACATCCCATGACGACAGCGGATCCCAAACGTATTCACTCATATCCTCTGGTGGAGAGAACATTTTTCCGTTTTAAAAAGCTTCCTGCGATTGTACAACAAAAAAATATATGTTGCCACGGGGTGCAGAGAACATGTGGCTTTTTTAAATGTTTTTAAAAAGCTCATTATCTTGCAATACGATACAAACCCTGATTAAAAAACACTGTCTGTGGAAATGGGGTCGTTGATGAGGACATCGGACAGGTTATAACAGGTTATAACAGGTTATAAACAGCTCTCTAATGTCTGCGATGACTGACGT
>NC_143039.1:9757500-9765000 GCF_057628025.1 Oncorhynchus mykiss | reverse complement strand
GTTCGGTACATCTGGGTTGTGTTATAATCTCCACCCGGCACAGCCAGAAGAGGACTGGTTCGGTACATCTGGGTTGTGTTATAATCTCCACCCGGCACAGCCAGAAGAGGACTGGTTCGGTACATCTGGGTTGTGTTATAATCTCCACCCGGCACAGCCAGAAGAGGACTGGCCACCCCACACAGCCTGGTTCGGTACATCTGGGTTGTGTTATAATCTCCACCCGGCACAGCCAGAAGAGGACTGGCCACCCCACACAGCCTGGTTCGGTACATCTGGGTTGTGTTATAATCTCCACCCGGCACAGCCAGAAGAGGACTGGCCACCCCACATAGCCTGGTTCGGTACATCTGGGTTGTGTTATAATCTCCACCCGGCACAGCCAGAAGAGGACTGGCCACCCCACATAGCCTGGTTCGGTACATCTGGGTTGTGTTATAATCTCCACCCTGCACAGCCAGAAGAGGACTGGCCACCCCACACAGCCTGGTTCGGTACATCTGGGTTGTGTTATAATCTCCACCCGGCACAGCCAGAAGAGGACTGGCCACCCCACATAGCCTGGTTCGGTACATCTGGGTTGTGTTATAATCTCCACCCGGCACAGCCAGAAGAGGACTGGCCACCCCTCATAGCCTGGTTCGGTACATCTGGGTTGTGTTATAATCTCCACCCGGCACAGCCAGAAGAGGACTGGCCACCCCTCATAGCCTGGTTCGGTACATCTGGGTTGTGTTATAATCTCCACCCGGCACAGCCAGAAGAGGACTGGCCACCCCTCATAGCCTGGTTCGGTACATCTGGGTTGTGTTATAATCTCCACCCGGCACAGCCAGAAGAGGACTGGCCACCCCTCATAGCCTGGTTCGGTACATCTGGGTTGTGTTATAATCTCCACCCGGCACAGCCAGAAGAGGACTGGCCACCCCACATAGCCTGGTTCGGTACATCTGGGTTGTGTTATAATCTCCACCCGGCACAGCCAGAAGAGGACTGGCCACCCCACATAGCCTGGTTCGGTACATCTGGGTTGTGTTATAAAAGACACTCTATTCTCTATTAAAGTGCATTACTTTGGAGTTCATTCTACTAACTAGTCCCCCCATGTCAACTCAACTAGAGTAGTAGTTCATTCTACTAACTAGTCCCCCCGTGTCAACTCAACTAGAGTAGTAGTTCATTCTACTAACTAGTCCCCCCATGTCAACTCAACTAGAGTAGTAGTTCATTCTACTAACTAGTCCCCCCGTGTCAACTCAACTAGAGTAGTAGTTCATTCTACTAACTAGTCCCCCCATGTCAACTCAACTAGAGTAGTAGTTCATTCTACTAACTAGTCCCCCCGTGTCAACTCAACTAGAGTAGTAGTTCATTCTACTAACTAGTCCCCCCGTGTCAACTCAACTAGAGTAGTAGTTCATTCTACTAACTAGTCCCCCCGTGTCAACTCAACTCGAGTAGTTACTGAGTTCGTTCTACTAACTAGTCCCCCCATGTCAACTCAACTAGAGTAGTAGTTAATTCTACTAACTAATCCCCCCATGTCAACTCAACTATAGTAGTAGTTCATTCTACTAACTAGTCCCCCCATGTCAACTCAACTATAGTAGTAGTTCATTCTACTAACTAGTCCCCCCGTGTCAACTCAACTAGAGTAGTAGTTCATTCTACTAACTAGTCCCCCCGTGTCAACTCAACTAGAGTAGTTACTGAGTTCTTTCTACTAACTAGTCCCCGATGTCAACTCAACTAGAGCAGTTACTGAGTTCATTCTACTAACTAATCCCCCCATGTCAACTCAACTAGAGCAGTTACTGAGTTAATTATACTAACTAGTCCCCCCTTTGTCAACTTAACTAGAGTAGTTACTGAGTTCATTCTACTAACTAGTCCCCGCCATGTCATCTCAACTAGAGTAGTTACTGAGTTCATTCTACTAACTAGTCCCCCCATGTGAACTCAACTAGGGGTTAGAGGGTGAAGGGGTTAGAGGGTGAAGGGGTGAAGGGGTTAGATGGTGAAGGGGTGAAGGGGTTAGAGGGTGAAGGGGTTAAGGGGTTAGAGGGTGAAGGGGTTAGAGGGTGAAGGGGTTAGAGGGTGAAGGGGTTAGAGGGTGAAGGGGTGAAGGGGTTAGATGGTGAAGGGGTGAGGGGTTAGAGGGTGAAGGGGTTAGAGGGTGAAGGGGTTAGAGGGTGAAGGGGTGAAGGGGTTAGAGGGTGAAGGGGCATTAGAGGGGGTGAAGGGGTTAGAGGGTGAAGGGGTTAGAGAGGGTGAAGGGGTTAGAGGGTGAAGGGGTTAGAGGGTGACGGGGTTAGAGGGTGAAGGGGTGAAGGGGTTAGAGGGTGAAGGGTTTAGAGGGTGAAGGGGTGAAGGGGTTAGAGGGTGAAGGGGTTAGAGGGTGAAGGGGTTAGAGGGTGAAGGGGTTAAAGGGTGAAGGGGTTAGAGGGTGAAGGGGTTAGAGGGTGAAGGGGTAATGGTTAGAGGGTTAGGGGTTAGAGGGTGAAGGGGTTAGAGGGTGAAGGGGTTAGAGGGTGAAGGGGTGAGGCAGAACAATCATCCCCAATCCTCCTGTCCTCCTGATTGCTGATGTGGGGGAGAAGAGAGGCCTCTTGGAACGTACCCATGGTCTCCCTCTCTTTGGGTCTCCCCAATCTCATAGTGGTCTCCCTCTCTTTGGGTGTCCCCAATCTCATAGTGGTCTCCCTCTCTTTGGGTGTCCCCAATCTCATAGTGGTCTCCCTCTCTTTGGGTGTCCCCAATCTCATAGTGGTCTCCCTCTCTTTGGGTGTCCCCAATCTCATAGTGGTCTCCCTCTCTTTGGGTGTCCCCAATCTCATAGTGGTCTCCCTCTCTTTGGGTGTCCCCAATCTCATAGTGGTCTCCCTCTCTTTGGGTGTCCCCAATCTCATAGTGGTCTCCCTCTCTTTGGGTGTCCCCAATCTCATAGTGGTCTCCCTCTCTTTGGGTGTCCCCAATCTCATAGTGGTCTCCCTCTCTTTGGGTGTCCCCAATCTCATAGTGGTCTCCCTCTCTTTGGGTGTCCCCAATCTCAAAGTGGTCTCCCTCTCTTTAGGTGTCCCCAATCTGTCCACAAAGACCACTGACCTCTGTCCCATGGAAGCGCGAGCCTCGTTTTCATAACGTCGTCAGCCGACCCGTCTAAAGAGTTCGTCTGGACACTGAGAAAGGTTTGTTGTGTTCGGTTGTGGGGGACGAGGGATGACTGTTCGTTAATCTGTCATCTGCACTCTGCCTCGGCTTCCTAAACAGATCAAGGCAGAGTTGCGTAGCGACAAGATCAACACGACCGTACCAGACTGAATAAACAGCTTACTGGGTTTCAAGTAGTACGGCGGTGAATGATGGCATTATAAAGTAGATGAAATGGGGCATTTATAGTTATGTAAACATATGGAGATTTCAATATCTCTCTTTCTTTATATATATATATATATGTCTTTCTTTCTCTATATTTCTGTTTCTCTATACACACCATCCACCTCCTACTGACTAGGAGAACACACCATCCACCTCCTACTGACTAGGAGAACACACCATCCACCTCCTACTGACTAGGAGACCACACCATCCACCTACTGACTAGGAGAACACACCATCCACCTCCTACTGACTAGGAGACCACACCATCCACCTCCTACTGACTAGGAGACCACACCATCCACCTCCTACTGACTAGGAGAACACACCATCCACCTCCTACTGACTAGGAGAACACACCATCCACCTCCTACTGACTAGGAGAACACACCATCCACCTCCTACTGACTAGGAGAACAGACCATCCACCTCCTATCCTACTGACTAGGAGACCACACCATCCACCTCCTACTGACTAGGAGAACACACCATCCACCTCCTAACCTACTGACTAGGAGACCACACCATCCACCTCCTAACCTACTGACTAGGAGACCACACCATCCACCTCCTAACTTACTGACTAGGAGAACACACCATCCACCTCCTACTGACTAGGAGAACACACCATCTACCTCCTACTGACTAGGAGAACACACCATCCACCTCCTACTGACTAGGAGACCACACCATCCACCTCCTAACCTACTGACTAGGAGACCACACCATCCACCTCCTACTGACTAGGAGACCACACCATCCACCTCCTACTGACGAGGAGACCACACCATCCACCTCCTAACCTACTGACTAGGAGAACACACCATCCACCTCCTACTGACTAGGAGAACACACCATCCACCTCCTAACCTACTGACTAGGAGACCACACCATCCACCTCCTACTGACTAGGAGAACACACAATCCACCTCCTACTGACTAGGAGAACACACCATCTACCTCCTACTGACTAGGAGAACACGCCATCCACCTCCTACTGACTAGGAGAACACACCATCCACCTCCTACTGACTAGGAGACCACACCATCCACCTCCTACTGACTAGGAGACCACACCATCCACCTCCTACTGACTAGGAGACCACACCATCCACCTCCTAACCTACTGACTAGGAGACCACACCATCCACCTCCTACTGACTAGGAGACCACACCATCCACCTCCTACTGACTAGGAGACCACACCATCCACCTCCTACTGACTAGGAGAACACACCATCCACCTCCTACTGACTAGGAGAACACACCATCCACCTCCTACTGACTAGGAGACCACACCATCCACCTCCTACTGACTAGGAGACCACACCATCCACCTCCTAACCTACTGACTAGGAGACCACACCATCCACCTCCTAACCTACTGACTAGGAGAACAGACCATCCACCTCCTACTGACTAGAACACACCATCCACCTCCTAACCTACTGACTAGGAGACCACACCATCCACCTCCTACTGACTAGGAGACCACACCATCCACCTCCTACTGACTAGGAGACCACACCATCCACCTCCTAACCTACTGACTAGGAGAACACACCATCCACCTCCTACTGACTAGGAGACCACACCATCCACCTCCTACTGACTAGGAGACCACACCATCCACCTCCTACTGACTAGGAGAACACGCCATCCACCTCCTACTGACTAGGAGACCACACCATCCACCTCCTACTGACTAGGAGACCACACCATCCACCTCCTAACCTACTGACTAGGAGACCACACCATCCACCTCCTACTGACTAGGAGACCACACCATCCACCTCCTACTGACTAGGAGACCACACCATCCACCTCCTACTGACTAGGAGAACACACCATCCACCTCCTACTGACTAGGAGAACACACCATCCACCTCCTACTGACTAGGAGAACACACCATCCACCTCCTACTGACTAGGAGACCACACCATCCACCTCCTACTGACTAGGAGACCACACCATCCACCTCCTAACCTACTGACTAGGAGACCACACCATCCACCTCCTACTGACTAGGAGACCACACCATCCACCTCCTAACCTACTGACTAGGAGACCACACCATCCACCTCCTACTGACTAGGAGACCACACCATCCACCTCCTACTGACTAGGAGAACAGACCATCCACCTCCTACTGACTAGGAGAACAGACCATCCACCTCCTACTGACTAGGAGACCACACCATCCACCTCCTACTGACTAGGAGACCACACCATCCACCTCCTACTGACTAGGAGAACACACCATCCACCTCCCTCTGACTAGGAGAACACACCATCCACCTCCTACTGAATAGGAGAACACACCATCCACCTCCTACTGACTAGGAGACCACACCATCCACCTCCTACTGACTAGGAGAACACGCCATCCACCTCCTACTGACTAGGAGACCACACCATCCACCTCCTACTGACTAGGAGACCACACCATCCACCTCCTACTGACTAGGAGACCACACCATCCACCTCCTAACCTACTGACTAGGAGACCACACCATCCACCTCCTAAACTACTGACTAGGAGAACACACCATCCACCTCCTACTGACTAGGAGACCACACCATCCACCTCCTACTGACTAGGAGACCACACCATCCACCTCCTAACCTACTGACTAGGAGACCACACCATCCACCTCCTACTGACTAGGAGACCACACCATCCACCTCCTAACCTACTGACTAGGAGACCACACCATCCACCTCCTACTGACTAGGAGAACACACCATCCACCTCCTACTGACAAGGAGAACACACCATAAACCTCCTACTGACTAGGAGACCACACCATCCACCTCCTAACCTACTGACTAGGAGACCACACCATCCACCTCCTAACCTACTGACTAGGAGACCACACCATCCACCTCCTACTGACTAGGAGACCACACCATCCACCTCCTACTGACTAGGAGACCACACCATCCACCTCCTACTGACTAGGAGACCACACCATCCACCTCCTACTGACTAGGAGAACACACCATCCACCTCCTACTGACTAGGAGACCACACCATCCACCTCCTACTGACTAGGAGACCACACCATCCACCTCCTACTGACTAGGAGAACACACCATCCACCTCCTACTGACTAGGAGACCACACCATCCACCTCCCTCTGACTAGGAGAACACACCATCCACCTCCTACTGACTAGGAGACCACACCATCCACCTCCTACTGACTAGGAGACCACACCATCCACCTCCTACTGACTAGGAGAACACACCATCCACCTCCTACTGACTAGGAGACCACACCATCCACCTCCCTCTGACTAGGAGAACACACCATCCACCTCCTACTGACTAGGAGACCACACCATCCACCTCCTAACCTACTGACTAGGAGAACAGACCATCCACCTCCTACTGACTAGGAGAACACACCATCCACCTCCTAACCTACTGACTAGGAGAACAGACCATCCACCTCCTACTGACTAGGAGAACACACCATCCACCTCCTACTGACTAGGATATCACACCATCCACCTCCTAACCTACTGACTAGGAGACCACACCATCCACCTCCTACTGACTAGGAGACCACACCATCCACCTCCTACTGACTAGGAGACCACACCATCCACCTCCTACTGACTAGGAGACCACACCATCCACCTCCTACTGACGAGGAGACCACACCATCCACCTCCTAACCTACTGACTAGGAGAACACACCATCCACCTCCTACTGACTAGGAGAACACACCATCCACCTCCTAACCTACTGACTAGGAGACCACACCATCCACCTCCTACTGACTAGGAGAACACACCATCCACCTCCTACTGACTAGGAGAACACACCATCTACCTCCTACTGACTAGGAGAACACGCCATCCACCTCCTACTGACTAGGAGAACACACCATCCACCTCCTACTGACTAGGAGACCACATCATCCACCTCCTACTGACTAGGAGACCACACCATCCACCTCCTACTGACTAGGAGACCACACCATCCACCTCCTAACCTACTGACTAGGAGACCACACCATCCACCTCCTACTGACTAGGAGACCACACCATCCACCTCCTACTGACTAGGAGACCACACCATCCACCTCCTACTGA
Source organism: Oncorhynchus mykiss (assembly GCF_057628025.1). Taxonomy (NCBI): domain Eukaryota; kingdom Metazoa; phylum Chordata; class Actinopteri; order Salmoniformes; family Salmonidae; genus Oncorhynchus; species Oncorhynchus mykiss. The sequence continues at coordinate 9,757,517 of NC_143039.1, read as the reverse complement.
CTAGGAGAACACACCAT
>NC_143039.1:9725000-9752500 GCF_057628025.1 Oncorhynchus mykiss | reverse complement strand
ACATTTGTTCAACTTCCTCAATCATCTAACTGTATGATCTCACAGCTCTCGGCTGCCCACGTCAGTCTCCAGATGTATCGGCCGTTCCCCCATGGGATCTGACATGATTTCAGTTCTCAGCCTCTCTGGACCAGGCTTCTGTATCGGAGGGACATTGTGTATTTGTACTGTATCGTAGGGACATTGTGTATTTGTACTGTATTGGAGGGACATTGTGTATTTGTACTGTATCGGAGGGACATTGTGTATTTGTACTGTATTGGAGGGACATTGTGTATTTGTACTGTATTGGAGGGACATTGTGTATTTGTACTGTATCGGAGGGACAGTGTGTATTTGTACTGTATTGGAGGGACAGTGTGTATTTGTACTGTATTGGAGGGACATTGTGTATTTGTACTGTATTGGAGTGACATTGTGTATTTGTACTGTATTGGAGGGACATTGTGTATTTGTACTGTATCGGAGGGACATTGTGTATTTGTACTGTATCGGAGGGACATTGTGGATTTGTACTGTATTGGAGGGACATTGTGTATTTGTACTGTCTGAAGACATTAGATATAAATACTACTGTCTATCCTCCAGCTGTCTGTCTGAAGACATTAGATTGTAATACTGCTGTCTGTCCTCCAGCTGTCTGTCTGAAGACATTAGATATAAATACTACTGTCTATCTCTCTGGGTATGACTCATTCTGTCCATCTCTCTGGGTTTGACTCATTCTGTCCATCTCTCTGGGTTTGACTCATTCTGTCCATCTCTCTGGGTTTGACTCATACTGTCCATCTCTCTGGGTGTGACTCATTCTGTCTATCTCTCTGGGTGTGACTCATTCTGTCCATCTCTGGGTTTGACTCATTCTGTCCATCTCTGGGTTTGACTCATTCTGTCCATCTCTCTGGGTATGACTCATTCTGTCCATCTCTCTGGGTATGACTCATTCTGTCCATCTCTCTGGGTTTGACTCATTCTGTCCATCTCTGGGTTTGACTTATACTGTCTATCTCTCTGGGTTTGACTTATACTGTCCATCTCTCTGGGTTTGACTCATTCTGTCCATCTCTGGGTTTGACTCATACTGTCCATCTCTCTGGGTTTGACTTATACTCAGCATCACTTGGTATCTCAGTATGATCTCTGTTTGTGGAAAAATCTCAAAATACTTTAAACCAACAATTAACTTAGGCCCTCGGGTTTTTGATTATAACAGAGACGTCACTGCAAGAGTCAAAACTCTTCGCGGAAATGAGACAACAAAAGAATGACTATCCTTGAGGGGACATTGAAATGCCCCCCCCCGCCACCGATTAAAGAAAGATAACAGAATAAAGGAATGAGAAATCGACCTCCATCATCTCTTAGCTCCTAAATTAAATCATCATCAGCCTGTGTATCTGCTGCATACAGGCTCATTGCATCAGAGAGGAAGGAGAGAGATTCAGGAAGTCTCTCTAACTGTCTCTGGACCTCTGTTCTGTATCAAACCTGTACTGGAGGGAGGGAGGGGGGATAGCCTTGTCCCAACCAGAAGGACCCATAGGGTAGGAGCCGATCTCCTGTTTCTGCAGCGTGCTGTGATGTACAATTCCCCCCCAGTCAGGATGCCGGTCTAATGCAGGGCCTGGAGAGGAAGACAGGGATAAAGACCTAACTGGGAAGACAGGGATAAAGACCTACCTGGGAAGACAGGGATAAAGACCTAACTGAAGAGAGGAAGACAGGGATAAAGACCTACCTGAAGAGAGGAAGACAGGGATAAAGACCTACCTGGAGAGTGGAAGACAGGGTTAAAGACCTACCTGGGAAGACAGGGATATAGACCTACCTGAAGAGTGGAAGACAGGGATATAGACCTACCTGAAGAGTGGAAGACAGGGATAAAGACCTACCTGGGAAGACAGGGATAAAGACCTACCTGGGAAGACAGGGATAAAGACCTACCTGGAGAGTGGAAGACAGGGATAAAGACCTACCTGGGAAGACAGGGATAAAGACCTACCTGGGAAGACAGGGATAAAGACCTACCTGGAGAGTGGAAGACAGGGATAAAGACCTACCTGGAGAGTGGAAGACAGGGATAAAGACCTACCTGAAGAGTGGAAGACAGGGATAAAGACCTACCTGAAGAGTGGAAGACAGGGATATAGACCTACCTGGGAAGACAGGGATAAAGACCTACCTGGAGAGTGGAAGACAGGGATATAGACCTACCTGAAGAGTGGATACGGGGATAAAGACCTACCTGGAGAGAGGAAGACAGGGATAAAGACCTACCTGAAGAGTGGAAGACAGGGATGAAGACCTACCTGAAGAGTGGAAGACAGGGATAAAGACCTACCTGGGAAGACAGGGATAAAGACCTACCTGAAGAGTGGAAGACAGGGATAAAGACCTACCTGAAGAGTGGAAGACAGGGATAAAGACCTACCTGGGAAGACAGGGATAAAGACCTACCTGGGAAGACAGGGATAAAGACCTACCTGAAGAGTGGAAGACAGGGATAAAGACCTACCTGAAGAGTGGAAGACAGGGATAAAGACCTACCTGAAGAGTGGAAGACAGGGATAAAGACCTACCTGAAGAGTGGAAGACAGGGATAAAGACCTACCTGAAGAGTGGAAGACAGGGATAAAGACCTACCTGGGAAGACAGGGATAAAGACCTACCTGGGAAGACAGGGTTAAAGACCTACCTGAAGAGAGGAAGACAGGGATAAAGACCTACCTGAAGAGTGGAAGATAGGGATAAAGACCTACCTGAAGAGTGGAAGACAGGGATAAAGACCTACCTGGAGAGAGGAAGACAGGGATAAAGACCTACCTGAAGAGTGGAAGACAGGGATAAATACCTACCTGAAGAGTGGAAGACATGGATAAAGACCTACCTGGAGAGTGGAAGACAGGGATAAAGACCTACCTGGGAAGACAGGGATAAAGACCTACCTGAAGAGAGGAAGACAGGGATAAAGATCTACCTGGAGAGTGGAAGACAGGGATAAAGACCTACCTGGGAAGACAGGGATAAAGACCTACCTGAAGAGAGGAAGACAGGGATAAAGACCTACCTGGGAAGACAGGGATAAAGACCTACCTGGGAAGACAGGGATAAAGACCTACCTGAAGAGAGGAAGACAGGGATAAAGATCTACCTGGAGAGTGGAAGACAGGGATAAAGACCTACCTGGGAAGACAGGGATAAAGACCTACCTGAAGAGAGGAAGACAGGGATAAAGACCTACCTGGGAAGACAGGGATAAAGACCTACCTGGGAAGACAGGGATAAAGACCTACCTGAAGAGTGGAAGACAGGGATAAAGACCTACCTGGGAAGACAGGGATAAAGACCTACCTGGGAAGACAGGCATAAAGACCTACCTGAAGAGTGGAAGACAGGGATAAAGACCTACCTGGGAAGACAGGGATAAAGACCTACCTGGGAAGACAGGGATAAAGACCTACCTGAAGAGTGGAAGACAGGGATAAGGACCTACCTGAAGAGTGGAAGACAGGGATAAAGACCTACCTGGGAAGACAGGGATAAGGACCTACCTGAAGAGTGGAAGACAGGGATAAAGACCTACCTGAAGAGTGGAAGACAGGGTTAAAGACCTACCTGGGAAGACAGGGATAAGGACCTACCTGAAGAGTGGAAGACAGGGTTAAAGACCTACCTGGGAAGACAGGGATAAAGACCTACCTGAAGAGTGGAAGACAGGGATAAAGACCTACCTGGGAAGACAGGGATAAGACCTACCTGAAGAGTGGAAGACAGGGATAAAGACCTACCTGAAGAGTGGAAGACAGGGATAAAGACCTACCTGAAGAGTGGAAGACAGGGATAAAGACCTACCTGGGAAGACAGGGATAAAGACCTACCTGAAGAGTGGAAGACAGGGATAAAGACCTACCTGGAGAGTGGAAGACAGGGATAAAGACCTACCTGGGAAGACAGGGATAAAGACCTACCTGAAGAGTGGAAGACAGGGATAAAGATCTACCTGGAGAGTGGAAGACAGGGATAAAGACCTACCTGGGAAGACAGGGATAAAGACCTACCTGGGAAGACAGGGATAAAGACCTACCTGGGAAGACAGGGATAAAGACCTACCTGGAGAGTGGAAGACAGGGATAAAGACCTACCTGGGAAGACAGGGATAAAGACCTACCTGGGAAGACAGGGATAAAGACCTACCTGAAGAGTGGAAGACAGGGATAAAGACCTACCTGGGAAGACAGGGATAAGGACCTACCTGAAGAGTGGAAGACAGGGATAAAGACCTACCTGGGAAGACAGGGATAAAGACCTACCTGGGAAGACAGGGATAAAGACCTACCTGGGAAGACAGGGATAAAGACCTACCTGGGAAGACAGGGATAAAGACCTACCTGAAGAGTGGAAGACAGGGATAAAGACCTACCTGGGAAGACAGGGATAAAGACCTACCTGGGAAGACAGGGATAAAGACCTACCTGAAGAGTGGAAGACAGGGATAAAGAGCTACCTGGGAAGACAGGGATAAAGACCTACCTGGAGAGTGGAAGACAGGGATAAAGACCTACCTGAAGAGTGGAAGACAGGGATAAAGACCTACCTGAAGAGTGGAAGACAGGGATAAAGACCTACCTGAAGAGTGGAAGACAGGGATAAGGACCTACCTGAAGAGTGGAAGACAGGGATAAAGACCTACCTGAAGAGTGGAAGACAGGGATAAAGACCTACCTGAAGAGTGGAAGACAGGGATAAAGACCTACCTGAAGAGTGGAAGACAGGGATAAGGACCTACCTGAAGAGTGGAAGACAGGGATAAAGACCTACCTGAAGAGTGGAAGACAGGGATAAAGACCTACCTGGAGAGTGGAAGACAGGGATAAAGACCTACCTGGAGAGTGGAGGTGAACTAGAAGGGAGAGGGGGGATGAGGAGAGAGAAGGGGGAAGGGAAGGGGATAGAGAGGGTAAAGGGGGAAGGAGGAGGAAGGGGAGACGACAAGGAGGGAAAGGAGGGAGGGGAGAAGGAAGGAGGAAGGAGAATGCTGGTTCTATTCCAGCTCCTTCTGAACAAACAGATGTTAATTTTTCAAATAAAATATTATTGGTCACATGCACATGTTTAGCAGATGTTGTTGCGGGTGTAGTGAAATGTGGCTAATGGTGCTGTGGTTGAGTCACAGATTATTATTATATTACAAACAGAGCTAGCAGGCTGTGTCTGGTCTGGTCTCTTCAATCCATATACCCCTAAACCCCTTAGAAAATCATTAAAATTACCCCCCCCCCCATGACACATGTCTTTGAAAATCACCCCAGGCCCCATTCAAACACCCCCTCTCCTCTTTCACTCAAACCCCCTCCCCCTCCTCTCTTCTATCAGTTAAACTCCTCCCATCTTCTATCAGTTAAACTCCCCCTCCTCTCTTCTATTAGTTAAACTCCCCCCTCCTCTTATCTGTCAGTTAAACTCCCCCTCCTCTCTTCTATCAGTTAAACTTCCCCTCCTCTCTCCTATCATTTAAACTCCCCCCTCCTCTCTTCTATCATTTAAACTCCCCCCTCCTCTCTTCTATTAGTTAAACTCCCCCCTCTTCTCTTCTATTAGTTAAACTCCCCCTCCTCTCTTCTATCAGTTAAACTCCCCCTCCTCTCTTCTATCAGTTAAACTCCCCCCTCCTCTCTTCCATCAGTTAAACTCCCCCCTCCTCTCTTCTATCAGTTAAACTCCTCCCTCCTCTCTTCTATCAGTTAAACTCCCCCTCCTCTCTTCTATCAGTTAAACTCCCCCTCCTCTCTCCTATCAGTTAAACTCCCCCTCCTCTCTTCTATCAGTTAAACTCCCCCTCCTCTCTTCTATCAGTTAAACTCCCCCTCCTCTCTTCTATCAGTTAAACTCCCCCCTCCTCTCTTCTATCAGTTAAACTCCCCCTCCTCTCTTCTATCAGTTAAACTCCCCCCTCCTCTCTTCTATCAGTTAAACTCCCCCCTCCTCTCTTCTATCAGTTAAACTCCCCCTCCTCTCTTCTATCAGTTAAACTCCCCCCTCCTCTCTTCCATCAGTTAAACTCCCCCCTCCTCTCTTCTATCAGTTAAACTCCCCCTCCTCTCTTCTATCAGTTAAACTCCCCCCTCCTCTCTTCCATCAGTTAAACTCCCCCCTCCTCTCTTCTATCAGTTAAACTCCCCCTCCTCTCTTCTATCAGTTAAACTCCCCCTCCTCTCTTCTATCAGTTAAACTCCCCCTCCTCTCTTCTATCAGTTAAACTCCCCCTCCTCTCTTCTATCAGTTAAACTCCCCCTCCTCTCTCCTATCAGTTAAACTCCCCCTCCTCTCTTCTATCAGTTAAACTCCCCCTCCTCTCTTCTATCAGTTAAACTCCCCCTCCTCTCTTCTATCAGTTAAACTCCCCCCTCCTCTCTTCTATCAGTTAAACTCCCCCTCCTCTCTTCTATCAGTTAAACTCCCCCCTCCTCTCTTCTATCAGTTAAACTCCCCCCTCCTCTCTTCTATCAGTTAAACTCCCCCTCCTCTCTTCTATCAGTTAAACTCCCCCCTCCTCTCTTCCATCAGTTAAACTCCCCCCTCCTCTCTTCTATCAGTTAAACTCCCCCTCCTCTCTTCTATCAGTTAAACTCCCCCCTCCTCTCTTCCATCAGTTAAACTCCCCCCTCCTCTCTTCTATCAGTTAAACTCCCCCTCCTCTCTTCTATCAGTTAAACTCCCCCTCCTCTCTTCTATCAGTTAAACTCCCCCTCCTCTCTTCTATCAGTTAAACTCCCCCCTCCTCTCTTCCATCAGTTAAACTCCCCCCTCCTCTCTTCTATCAGTTAAACTCCCCCTCCTCTCTTCTATCAGTTAAACTCCCCCCTCCTCTCTTCTATCAGTTAAACTCCCCCCTCCTCTCTTCTTTCAGTTAAACTCCCCCTCCTCTCTTCTATCAGTTAAACTCCCCCCTCCTCTCTTCTATCAGTTAAACTCCCCCCTCCTCTCTTCTTTCAGTTAAACTCCCCCTCCTCAGTTTATCTTTAGTTCTAGATCTGTTTGTGTTGTCTTGTCATGCTCCCATGGTTGTTGTCATGTTGAGGAGTAGTTTTAATCATGGCTGTTAGAGTTAAAAGAACCGCTGTGAAGAAAGTACATGGAGAAAAGTTCCACCTCCTATTAAATCTCAACCTAAACCCCACTAACCACTAATCAGTATTCTGTCTCTAGTATGACATCACAGCTACAACACAGTGTTCTGTCTCCTGTATGACATCACAGCTACAACACAGTGTTCTGTCTCCAGTATGACGTCACAGCTACAACACAGTGTTCTGTCTCCAGTATGACGTCACAGCTACAACACAGTGTTCTGTCTCCAGTATGACGTCACAGCTACAACACAGTGTTCTGTCTCTAGTATGACGTCACAGCTACAACACAGTGTTCTGTCTCCTGTATGACATCACAGCTACAACACAGTGTTCTGTCTCTAGTATGACGTCACAGCTACAACACAGTGTTCTGTCTCTAGTAGGAGGTCACAGCTACAACACAGTGTTTTGTCTCCTGTATGACATCGCAGCGACAACACAGTGTTCTGTCTCATGTATGACATCACAGCTACAACACCGTGTTCTGTCTCTAGTATGACATCACAGCTACAACACCGTGTTCTGTCTCCAGTATGACATCACAGCTACAGCACAGTGTTCTGTCTCCTGTATGACATCACAGCTACAGCACAGTGTTCTGTCTCCTGTATGACATCACAGCTACAGCACAGTATTCTGTGTAAAAGAAATCCAGCAGGATCATAGTGTTTGTCTGCATCCCAAAAAACGACACACTATTCCCGTAGGGCTCTGGTCAAAAGAAGTGCACTATGTAGGGAATAGTGTACCATTTAGGACGAAGCCAGAGTCTCAGGTGAGAAAAAGTGTTTAAATAAAACCTTGGATACTGTCAGCGTGTTTGTCCTGTTTGAAGCATCCGGAACGAATTGCCCCTTTGGGATGAATAAAGTTGTATTTTATGGTATTGTTTTTCTACAGTTCTAACTCATAAACACCCCAGAATGTTGGCGACCCATTCGGAGGCAGCAGGAGAAGTTTACTACAGCCAACTTTATTGTCCCCCCAGGGGACGACATTTATTTGGTCCAACTGTATATTAAACAATAAATCAAACGGAAGAAAATCCTAAATATAACGCGAGAACTGGACCCTGTCATTATAACAGATGAGACGTTACTGTAGGTCCAGGAGACGTTACTACAGGTCCAGGAGACATCCAGGAGATGGGACATTACTATAGGTCCAGGAGATGGGACATTACTATAGGTCCAGGACATTACTATAGGTCCAGGAGACATTACAATAGGTCCAGGAGATGGGACATTACTATAGGTCCAGGAGATGGGACATTACTATAGGTCCAGGACATTACTATAGGTCCAGGAGACATTACTATAGGTCCTGGAGACATTACTATAGGTCAAAGACCTTACTATAGGTCCAGGACATTACTATAGGTCCAGGAGACATTACTATAGGTCCAGGACATTACTATAGGTCCAGGAGACATTGCTATAGGTCCAGGAGATGGGACATTACTATAGGTCAAGGACATTACTATATGTCCAGGAGACATTACTATAGGTCCAGGAGACATTACTATAGGTCCAGGACATTACTATATGTCCAGGAGACATTACTATAGGTCCAGGACATTACTATAGGTCCAGGAGACATTACTATTGGTCCAGGACATTACTATAGGTCCAGGAGACATTACTATAGGTCCAGGACATTACTATAGGTCCAGGAGACATTACTATAGGTCCTGGAGACATTACTATAGGTCAAAGACCTTACTATAGGTCCAGGACATTACTATAGGTCCAGGAGACATTACTATAGGTCCAGGAGACATTACTATAGGTCCAGGAGACATTGCTATAGGTCCAGGAGATGGGACATTACTATGGGTCAAGGACATTACTATATGTCCAGGAGACATTACTATAGGTCCAGGAGACATTACTATAGGTCCAGGACATTACTATATGTCCAGGAGACATTACTATAGGTCCAGGAGACATTACTATAGGTCCAGGAGACATTACTATAGGTCCAGGAGACATTACTATAGGTCCAGGAGACATTAATATAGGTCCAGGAGACATTAATATAGGTCCAGGAGACATTACTATAGGTCCAGGAGACATTACTATAGGTCCAGTAGACATTACTATAGGTCCAGGAGACATTACTATAGGTCCAGTAGACATTACTATAGGTCCAGGATACATTACTATAGGTCCAGGACATTACTATAGGTCCAGGAGACATTACTATAGGTCCAGGACATTACTATAGGTCCAGGAGACATTACTATAGGTCCAGGACATTACTATAGGTCCAGGAGACATTACTATAGGTCCAGGGGACATTACCATAGGTCCAGGAGACATTACTATAGGTCCAGGAGACATTACTATAGGTCCAGGAGACATTACTATAGGTCCAGGACATTACTATAGGTCCAGGAGACATTACTATAGGTCCAGGAGACATTACTATAGGTCCAGGAGACATTACTATAGGTCCAGGACATTACTATAGGTCCAGGAGACATTACTATAGGTCCAGGACATTACTATAGGTCCAGGAGACATTACTATAGGTCCTGGAGACATTACTATAGGTCCAGGACATTACTATAGGTCCAGGAGACATTACTATAGGTCCTGGAGACATTACTATAGGTCAAAGACCTTACTATAGGTCCAGGACATTACTATAGGTCCAGGAGACATTACTATAGGTCCAGGAGACATTACTATTGGTCCAGGAGACATTGCTATAGGTCCAGGAGATGGGACATTACTATAGGTCCAGGACATTACTATATGTCCAGGAGACATTACTATAGGTCCAGGAGACATTACTATAGGTCCAGGACATTACTATAGGTCCAGGAGACATTACTATAGGTCCAGGAGACATTACTATAGGTCCAGGAGACATTACTATAGGTCCAGGAGACATTAATATAGGTCCAGGAGACATTAATATAGGTCCAGGAGACATTACTATAGTTCCAGGAGACATTACTATAGGTCCAGTAGACATTACTATAGGTCCAGGAGACATTACTATAGGTCCAGTAGACATTACTACAGGTCTTGGAGACATTACTATAGGTCCAGGACATTACTATAGGTCCAGGAGACATTGCTATAGGTCCAGGAGACATTACCATAGGTCCAGGAGACATTACTATAGGTCCAGGAGACATTACTATAGGTCCAGGATACATTACTATAGGTCCAGGACATTACTATAGGTCCAGGAGACATTACTATAGGTCCAGGAGACATTACTATAGGTCCAGGACATTACTATAGGTCCAGGAGACATTACTATAGGTCCAGGACATTACTATAGGTCCAGGAGACATTACTATAGGTCCAGGACATTACTATAGGTCCAGGAGACATTACTATAGGTCCTGGAGACATTACTATAGGTCAAAGACCTTACTATAGGTCCAAGACATTACTATAGGTCCAGGAGACATTACTATAGGTCCAGGAGACATTACTATAGGTCCAGGAGACATTGCTATAGGTCCAGGAGATGGGACATTACTATAGGTCCAGGACATTACTATATGTCCAGGAGACATTACTATAGGTCCAGGAGACATTACTATAGGTCCAGGAGACATTACTATAGGTCCAGTAGACATTACTATAGGTCCAGGACATTACTATAGGTCCAAGAGACATTACTATAGGTCCAGGAGATGGGACATTACTATAGGTCCAGGACATTACTATAGGTCCAGGAGACATTACAATAGGTCCAGGAGACATTACTATAGGTCCAGGAGACATTACTATAGGTCCAGGAGACATTAATATAGGTCCAAGAGTTTTGTCCTGGTCTGTAACTATGGTGAACAACTCCTAGCCTCTAGACACCATGTCTCAGTTCTCCGTAGCTAGCTGGTTATAGAGGACAGTGATAAACTCCTAGCCTCTAGACACCGTGTCTCAGTTCTCCGTAGCTAGCTGGTTGTAGAGGACAGTGATAAACTCCTAGGCTCTAGTCACCGTGACTCAGTTCTCCGTAGCTAGCTGGTTGTAGAGGACAGTGATAAACTCCTAGCCTCTAGACACCATGTCTCAGTTCTCCGTAGCTAGCTGGTTGTAGAGGACTGTGATAAACTCCTAGCCTCTAGACACCATGTCTCAGTTCTCCGTAGGTAGCTGGTTGTAGAGGACGGGGATAAACTCCTAGCCTCTAGTCACCGTGGCTCAGTTCTCCGTAGCTAGCTGGTTGTAGAGGACTGTGATAATCTCCTAGCCTCTAGTCACCATGTCTCAGTTCTCCGTAGCTAGCTGGTTGGATAAACTCCTAGCCTCTAGACACCGTGTCTCAGTTCTCCGTAGCTAGCTGGTTGTAGAGGACTGTGATAAACTCTTAGCCTCTAGACACCGAGTCTCAGTTCTCCGTAGCTAGCTGGTTGTAGAGGACTGTGATAAACTCCTAGCCACTAGTCACCATGTCTCAGTTCTCCGTAGCTAGCTGGTTGTAGAGGAAGGTGAACAACTCCTAGCCTCTAGTCACCGTATCTCAGTTCTCCGTAGCTAGCTGGTTGTAGAGGACTGTGATAAACTCCTAGCCTCTAGACACCATGTCTCAGTTCTCCGTAGCTAGCTGGTTGTAGAGGAAGGTGATAATCTCCTAGCCTCTAGTCACCATATCTCAGTTCTCCGTAGCTAGCTGGTTGTAGAGGACGGTGAAGGTGAAGTAACTTGTCGTGTCTCATGACAGACATAAATTACATAAATAAATGAATTAGTGTCACAAATTATTATCAGGAAAATAGAATCAGTACAGAGTAAATGTCTCTTTAAACTAACTCTATTACAATCAATAAATATAATTTAACTATGAGATGCGTATCTTTCCGTGGTTCAGCTCCTCTCACGTGATCGAACACAGATGTAAGCACAGATCTGTCAAAAGATATAGCCTCTGCTTTTGTACTCTGAATAGCCGACAAACGGCCTCCCTGTGTCCCACTGAGCTAAAAAGACCAGATGCATCCAGACAGACATGCTGCAGATGAACAATGCATCGTCAAAATAAAAAAACAGGAAGTGGGTCAAGCTGGCCTTGTGGCGAGAGAGAGGATGGTGAGGATGTTAATGACCCGAAGTAGTGCAGAAGCACTGTGGCTTCTGTACAGACACTTAGCAGGATGTCTGTACAGACACTTAGCAGGATGTCTGTACAGACACTTAGCAGGATGTCTGTACAGACACTTAGCAGGATGTCTGTACAGACACTTAGCAGGATGTCTGTACAGACACTTAGCAGGATGTCTGTACAGACACTTAGCAGGATGTCTGTACAGACACTTAGCAGGATGTCTGTACAGACACTTAGCAGGATGTCTGTACAGACACTTAGCAGGATGTCTGTACAGACACTTAGCAGGATGTCTGTACAGACACTTAGCAGGATGTCTGTGAAGCACCAGGGATCAAATACAACTTTATTTATAGATCTACAACAAATGGATTTTAAGGTGTTTTTTTTTAAACAAATAAAATGATAAAAAAAAAGTGAGAAAGATGAAATAAAACAAAAAAATGTTTCTATGCCGAGACATGAACTAAACTAAATGAGACAATGGTAAGATAATAGATGATATGAGTGACTAAGGCAGAGTTATATTAATAACATGAACTAAACTAAATGAGACAATGGTAAGATAATAGATGATATGAGTGACTAATGTAGCGGGGTATTAATAACATGAACTAAACTATATGAGACAATGGTAAGATAATAGATGATATGAGTGACTAAGGCAGTGGGGTATTAATAACATGAACTAAACTATATGAGACAATGGTAAGATAATAGATGATATGAGTGACTAAGGCAGTGTTATATTAATAACATGAACTAAACTAATTGAGACAATGGTAAGATAATAGATGATATGAGTGACTAAGGCAGTGGGGTATTAATAACATGAACTAAACTATATGAGACAATGGTAAGATAATAGATGATATGAGTGACTAATGCAGTGTTGTATTAATAACATGAACTAAACTAATTGAGACAATGGTAAGATAATAGATGATATGAGTGACTAAGGCAGAGTTAAATTAATAACATGAACTAAACTATATGAGACAATGGTAAGATAATAGATGATATGAGTGACTAAGGCAGAGTTATATTAATAACATGAACTAAACTATATGAGACAATGGTAAGATAATAGATGATATGAGTGACTAAGGCAGAGTTATATTAATAACATGAACTAAACTAAATGAGACAATGGTAAGATAATAGATGATATGAGTGACTAAGGCAGCGTTGTATTAATAAAATAAATACAATATAGAAACAGAAATAAAGTAGATCAAATGTCTGGGACGACTAAACACACCCTGAGTAAAAGCTCTGCTAGAAAGGTCTTATTAAGATCCTTCTAGAAAATATCTACGTTTTTGTGAGGCTCTGCTCTAATCTGGAGAGAGGTTCACATTCAACAGCTTCTGAGGCTCTGATCTGGAGGGAGGGAGGTTCAAATTCAACAGCTTCTGAGGCTCTGCTCTGATCTGGAGGGAGGGAGGTTCACATTCAACAGCTTCTGAGGCTCTGCTCTGATCTGGAGGGAGGGAGGGAGGTTCACATTCAACAGTTTCTGAGGCTCTGCTCTGATCTGGAGGGAGGGAGGTTCACATTCAACAGTTTCTGAGGCTCTGCTCTGATCTGGAGGGAGGGAGGTTCACATTCAACAGTTTCTGAGGCTCTGCTCTGATCTGGAGGGAGGGAGGGAGGTTCACATCCAACAGTTTCTGAGGCTCTGCTCTGATCTGGAGGGAGGGAGGGAGGTTCACATTCAACAGTTTCTGAGGCTCTGCTCTGATCTGGAGGGAGGGAGGGAGGTTCACATTCAACAGTCTCTGAGGCTCTGCTCTGATCTGGAGGGAGGGAGGTTCACATTCAACAGTCTCTGAGGCTCTGCTCTGATCTGGAGGGAGGGAGGGAGGTTCACATTCAACAGTCTCTGAGGCTCTGCTCTGATCTGGAGGGAGGGAGGGAGGTTCACATTCAACAGTCTCTGAGGCTCTGCTCTGATCTGGAGGGAGGGAGGGAGGTTCACATTCAACAGTTTCTGAGGCTCTGATCTGGAGGGAGGGAGGGAGGGAGGTTCACATTCAACAGTTTCTGAGGCTCTGGTCTGGTCTGGAGGGAGGGAGGTTCACATCCAGCAGTTTCTGAGGTTCTGGTCTGGAGGGAGGGAGGTTCACATTCAACAGTTTCTGAGGTTCTGGTCTGGTGTGGAGGGAGGGAGGTTGACATCCAACAGCTTCTGAGGTTCTGGTCTGGTGTGGAGGGAGGGAGGTTGACATCCAACAGTTTCTGAGGTTCTGGTCTGGTCTGGAGGGAGGGAGGGAGGTTGACATCCAACAGTTTCTGAGGCTCTGGTCTGATCTGGAGGGAGGGAGGTTCCCATTCAACAGTTTCTGAGGTTCTGGTCTGGTCTGGAGGGAGGGAGGTTCACATTCAACAGTTTCTGAGGTTCTGGTCTGGAGGGAGGGAGGGAGGTTGACATCCAGCAGTTTCTGAGGTTCTGGTCTGGTCTGGAGGGAGGGAGGGAGGTTGACATCCAGCAGTTTCTGAGGTTCTGGTCTGGTCTGGAGGGAGGGAGGGAGGTTGACATCCAACAGTTTCTGAGGTTCTGGTCTGGAGGGAGGGAGGGAGGTTGACATCCAGCAGTTTCTGAGGTTCTGGTCTGGAGGGAGGGAGGGAGGTTGACATCCAACAGTTTCTGAGGTTCTGGTCTGGTCTGGAGGGAGGGAGGGAGGTTCACATCCAACAGTTTCTGAGGTTCTGGTCTGGTCTGGAGGGAGGGAGGGAGGGAGGTTGACATCCAGCATATAGCAGATACATTATACTGTAGCAGTGCTGAACTAAGTGCACAATAAGTTGCTGTACACAAGAGTAATGCAGCCTGATAAATAACTCATATAAGTTATTGATCCTTACAATTGTGTCCCAAAATGGCCCCTTTTTCCCTACACAGTGTATAGATATATAGCAGTGGTTAACTACAGTGCCTTGCAAAAGTCTTCACCCCCCTTGGCGTTTTTCCTATTTTATTATTATTTACAACCTGGAATTTAATGGATTTTTATTTGGATTTCATGGAATGGACAAACACAAAATAATCAAAATTGGTGAAGTGAAATTTAAAAAAGAGAACTTCTTTCAAATAATTGGAAAAGTGGTACTTGCATATGTATTCATCCCCCTAAATAAGATCCTATTTAGTTAAATAAAGTCCCCCTGTGTGTAATCTAAGTGTCACATGATCTCGGTATATCGGTATACACCTGTTCTGAAAGGCCCCAGAGTCTGCAACACCATTAAAACAAGGGGCACCACCAAGCAAGCGGCACCATGAAGACCAAGGAGCTCTACAAAACAGGTCAGGGACAAAGTTGTGGAGAAGTACAGATCAGGGTTGGGTTATAAAAAAATATCAGAAACTTTGGGATATTTTCGGAAAGAGCATATATAGTGGTGTAGAGAAGGGCGTGTTTCATAGTTTTACAACCACATGGGCGGGGCCACTGAGTTGAGTACTCATGAAAACCAATTCTCTCATTTAGCAAATAAAATTACATTTAGTCTTTTCACAAATAGTTTCATATTTAAACATTTAATTTGCACATCAATTCCATGTGAATCTGATAACTAGAATGTGTAGACTTTCCAAGATAGAGTTTATGTCATCCTCTGATCAGTAATAATGTCTCAGACGACAACTGATCTGACATCATATTCTTTAAGTACCAACTAATATTTTAACTGTTTGGATTACCGAAATATGGTTCTAGTCCCCACCCTTTTGATATTTTCAGATTCTCAATGTTAACAAAGCGCTTTCCAAGAGTCTCTCTGTAGAGTAGAGAGAGAGAGAGAGGAGGAGGGGAGAAAGGTATTTATGGGGGTCATAAACCTCACCAACAGGCCAACGTCATGATGTACACTCCACAGTGCTGGGCTTAACGGAAGAGTGCCCAGAAAAAAGCCATTGCTTAAAGAAAAAAATAAGCAAACACGTTTGGTGATCGCCAAAGGCATGTAGGAGACTCCCCAAACATACGGAAGAAGGTACTCTGGTCAGATGAGACTAAAACTGAGCTTTTTTGCCATCCAGGAAAAAGCTATGTGTGGGGCAAACCCAACATCTCCCATCACCCCGAGAACAACCATCCCCACAGTGAAGCATGGTGGTGGCAGCATCATGCTGTAGGGATGTTTTTCATTGGCAGGGACTGGGAAACTGGCCAGAATTGAAGGAATAATGGATGCCGCTAAGTACAGGGTAATTCATGAGGGAAACCTGTTTCAGTCTTCCAGAGATTTGAGACTGGGACGGAGGTTCACCTTCCAGCAGGACAATGACCCTAAGCATACTGTTAAAGCAACACTCGAGTGGTTTAAAGGGAAACATTTAAATGTCTTGGAATGGCCTAGTCAAAGCCCAGACCTCAATCCAATTGAGATTCTGTGGTATGACTTAAAGATTGCTGTACACCAGCGGAACACATCCAACTTGAAGGAGATGGAACAGTTTTGCCTTGAAGAATGGGCACAAATACCAGTGGCTAGGTGTGCCAAGCTTATAGAGGAATACCCCAAGAGACTTGCAGCTGTAATTGCAGCAAAAGGTGCCTCTACAAAGTATTGACTTTGAGGGGGGGGGGGGGGGGGGGGGGGGGGGTGGTTGGTCTGTTGGGTTGGTGTGTGACCAGGGAACCTGGTTGATGTGTGACCAGGGAACCTTGTTGGTGTGTGACCAGGGAACCTGGTTGGTGTGTGACCAGGGAATCTGGTTGGTGTGTGACCAGGGAACATGGTTGATCTGTTGGGTGTGTAACCAGGGAACCTGGTTGGTGTGTGACCAGGGAACCTGGTTGGTGTGTGACCAGGGAACCTGGTTGGTGTGTGACCAGGGAACATGGTTGATCTGTTGGGTGTGTGACCAGGGAACCTGGTTGGTGTGTGACCAGGGAACCCGGTTGGTGTGTGACCAGGGAACCCGGTTGGTGTGTAACCAGGGAACCCGGTTGGTGTGTGACCAGGGAACCCGGTTGGTGTGTAACCAGGGAATCTGGTTGGTGTGTGACCAGGGAACATGGTTGATCTGTTGGGTGTGTAACCAGGGAACCTGGTTGGTGTGTGACCAGGGAACCTGGTTGGTGTGTGACCAGGGAACCTGGTTGGTGTGTGACCAGGGAACATGGTTGATCTGTTGGGTGTGTGACCAGGGAACCTGGTTGGTGTGTGACCAGGGAACCCGGTTGGTGTGTGACCAGGGAACCCGGTTGGTGTGTAACCAGGGAACCCGGTTGGTGTGTGACCAGGGAACCCGGTTGGTGTGTAACCAGGGAACCCGGTTGGTGTGTGACCAGGGAACCCGGTTGGTGTGTGACCAGGGAACCTGGTTGGTGTGTAACCAGGGAACCTGGTTGGTGTGTGACCAGGGAACCTGGTTGGTGTGTGACCAGGGAACCTGGTTGGTGTGTGACCAGGGAATCTGGTTGGTCTGGTTGGTGTGTGACCAGGGAACCTGGTTGGTGTGGTTGGTGTGTGACCAGGGAACCTGGTTGGTGTGTGACCAGGGAACCTGGTTGGTGTGTAACCAGGGAATCTGGTTGGTCTGGTAGATGTGTAACCAGGGAACCTGGTTGGTCTGGTTGGTGTGTGACCAGGGAACCTGGTTGGTGTGTAACCAGGGAATCTGGTTGGTCTGGTAGATGTGTAACCAGGGAACCTGGTTGGTCTGGTTGGTGTGTAACCAGGTAACCTGGTTGGTCTGGTTGGTCTGTAACCAGGGAACCTGGTTGGTCTGGTAGATGTGTAACCAGGGAACCTGGTTGGTCTGGTAAGTGTGTAACCAGGGAATCTGGTTGGTCTGGTTGGTGTGTGACCAGGGAATCTGGTTGGTCTGGTAGATGTGTGACCAGGGAATCTGGTTGGTCTGGTAGATGTGTGACCAGGGAATCTGGTTGGTCTGGTTGGTGTGTGACCAGGGAATCTGGTTGGTCTGGTTGGTGTGTAACCACGGCATCTGGTTGGTCTGGTTGGTGTGTAACCAGGGAACCTGGTTGGTCTGGTAGATGTGTAACCAGGGAACCTGGTTGGTCTGGTTGGTGTGTGACCAGGGAACCTGGTTGATTTGGTTGGTGTGTGACCAGGGAACTTGGTTGGTCTGTTGGGTGTGTGACTAGGGAACCTGGTTGATGTGTGACCAGGGAACCTGGTTGGTGTGTGACCAGGGAACCTGGTTGATGTGTGACCAGGGAACCTGGTTGGTGTGTGACTAGGGAACCTGGTTGGTGTGTGACCAGGGAACCTGGTTGGTGTGTGACTAGGGAACCTGGTTGGTGTGCGACCAGGGAACCTGGTTGATGTGTGACCAGGGAACCTGGTTGGTGTGTGACCAGGGAATCTGGTTGATCTGGTTGGTGTGTAACCAGGGAACCTGGTTGGTGTGTAACCAGGGAACCTGGTTGGTGTGTAACCAGGGAACCTGGTTGGTCTGGTTGGTGTGTAACCAGGGAACCTGGTAGATGTGTAACCAGGGAATCTGGTTGATCTGGTAGGTGTGTAACCAGGGAACCTGGTAGATGTGTAACCAGGGAACCTGGTTGGTCTGGTAGATGTGTAACCAGGGAATCTGGTTGGTCTGGTAGATGTGTAACCAGGGAATCTGGTTGGTCTGGTTGGTGTGTAACCAGGGAACCTGGTTGGTCTGGTTGGTGTGTGACCAGGGAATCTGGTTGGTCTGGTAGGTGTGTAACCAGGGAATCTGGTTGGTCTGGTTGATGTGTAACCAGGGAACCTGGTTGGTCTGGTAGGTGTGTAACCAGTGAATCTAGTTGGTCTGGTTGGTGTGTAACCAGGGAACCTGGTTGGTCTGGTAGATGTGTAACCAGGGAACCTGGTTGGTCTGGTAGGTGTGTAACCAGGGAATCTGGTTGGTCTGGTTGGTGTTTAACCAGGGAACCTGGTTGGTCTGGTAGATGTGTAACCAGGGAACCTGGTTGGTCTGGTAGATGTGTAACCAGGGAACATGGTTGGTCTGGTTGGTGTGTAACCAGGGAACCTGGTTGGTGTGTAACCAGGGAACCTGGTTGGTGTGTAACCAGGTAACCTGGTTGGTCTGGTTGGTGTGTAACCAGGGAACCTGGTTGGTCTGGTTGGTGTGTAACCAGGGAACATGGTTGGTCTGGTTGGTGTGTAACCAGGGAACCTGGTTGGTGTGGTAGATGTGTAACCAGGGAACATGGTTGGTCTGGTTGGTGTGTAACCAGGGAACCTGGTTGGTGTGTAACCAGGGAACCTGGTTGGTGTGTAACCAGGGAACCTGGTTGGTGTGTAACCAGGGAACATGGTTGGTCTGGTTGGTGTGTAACCAGGGAACCTGGTTGGTCTGGTTGGTGTGTAACCAGGGAACCTGGTTGGTCTGGTTGGTGTGTGACCAGGGAATCTGGTTGGTCTGGTAGGTGTGTAACCAGGGAATCTGGTTGGTCTGGTTGAGGTGTAACCAGGGAACCTGGTTGGTCTGGTAGGTGTGTAACCAGTGAATCTAGTTGGTCTGGTTGGTGTGTAACCAGGGAACCTGGTTGGTCTGGTAGATGTGTAACCAGGGAACCTGGTTGGTCTGGTAGGTGTGTAACCAGGGAATCTGGTTGGTCTGGTTGGTGTTTAACCAGGGAACCTGGTTGGTCTGGTTGGTGTGTGACCAGGGAATCTGGTTGGTCTGGTAGGTGTGTAACCAGGGAATCTGGTTGGTCTGGTTGATGTGTAACCAGGGAACCTGGTTGGTCTGGTAGGTGTGTAACCAGTGAATCTAGTTGGTCTGGTTGGTGTGTAACCAGGGAACCTGGTTGGTCTGGTAGATGTGTAACCAGGGAACCTGGTTGGTCTGGTAGGTGTGTAACCAGGGAATCTGGTTGGTCTGGTTGGTGTTTAACCAGGGAACCTGGTTGGTCTGGTAGATGTGTAACCAGGGAACCTGGTTGGTCTGGTAGATGTGTAACCAGGGAACATGGTTGGTCTGGTTGGTGTGTAACCAGGGAACCTGGTTGGTGTGTAACCAGGGAACCTGGTTGGTGTGTAACCAGGTAACCTGGTTGGTCTGGTTGGTGTGTAACCAGGGAACCTGGTTGGTCTGGTTGGTGTGTAACCAGGGAACATGGTTGGTCTGGTTGGTGTGTAACCAGGGAACCTGGTTGGTGTGGTAGATGTGTAACCAGGGAACATGGTTGGTCTGGTTGGTGTGTAACCAGGGAACCTGGTTGGTGTGTAACCAGGGAACCTGGTTGGTGTGTAACCAGGGAACCTGGTTGGTGTGTAACCAGGGAACATGGTTGGTCTGGTTGGTGTGTAACCAGGGAACCTGGTTGGTCTGGTTGGTGTGTAACCAGGGAACCTGGTTGGTCTGGTTGGTGTGTGACCAGGGAATCTGGTTGGTCTGGTAGGTGTGTAACCAGGGAATCTGGTTGGTCTGGTTGAGGTGTAACCAGGGAACCTGGTTGGTCTGGTAGGTGTGTAACCAGTGAATCTAGTTGGTCTGGTTGGTGTGTAACCAGGGAACCTGGTTGGTCTGGTAGATGTGTAACCAGGGAACCTGGTTGGTCTGGTAGGTGTGTAACCAGGGAATCTGGTTGGTCTGGTTGGTGTTTAACCAGGGAACCTGGTTGGTCTGGTAGATGTGTAACCAGGGAACCTGGTTGGTCTGGTAGATGTGTAACCAGGGAACATGGTTGGTGTGTAACCAGGGAACCTGGTTGGTGTGTAACCAGGGAACCTGGTTGGTGTGTAACCAGGGAACCTGGTTGGTCTGGTTGGTGTGTAACCAGGGAACCTGGTTGGTCTGGTTGGTGTGTAACCAGGGAACATGGTTGGTCTGGTTGGTGTGTAACCATGGAACCTGGTTGGTGTGGTAGATGTGTAACCAGGGAACATGGTTGGTCTGGTTGGTGTGTAACCAGGGAACCTGGTTGGTGTGTAACCAGGGAACCTGGTTGGTGTGTAACCAGGGAACCTGGTTGGTGTGTAACCAGGGAACATGGTTGGTCTGGTTGGTGTGTAACCAGGGAACCTGGTTGGTCTGGTTGGTGTGTAACCAGGGAACCTTGTTGGTCTGGTAGATGTGTAACCAGGGAACCTGGTTGGTCTGGTAGATGTGTGACCAGGGAACCTGGTTGGTCTGGTTGATGTGTAACCAGGGAACCTGGTTGGTCTGGTAGATGTGTAACCAGGGAACCTGGTTGGTCTGGTAGATGTGTAACCAGGGAACCTGGTTGGTCTGGTAGATGTGTGACCAGGGAACCTGGTTGGTCTGGTAGATGTGTGACCAGGGAACCTGGTTGGTCTGGTAGATGTTTAACCAGGGAACCTGGTTGGTCTGGTAGATGTGTAACCAGGGAACCTGGTTGGTCTGGTAGATGTGTGACCAGGGAACCTGGTTGGTCTGGTAGATGTGTAACCAGGGAACATGGTTGGTCTGGTTGGTGTGTAACCAGGGAACATGGTTGGTCTAGTTGGTGTGTAACCAGGGAACCTGGTTGGTCTGGTTGGTGTGTGACCAGGGAATCTGGTTGGTCTGGCAGGTGTGTAACCAGGGAACCTGGTTGGTCTGGTTGATGTGTAACCAGGGAACCTGGTTGGTCTGGTAGGTGTGTAACCAGTGAATCTAGTTGGTCTGGTTGGTGTGTAACCAGGGAACCAGGTTGGTCTGGTAGATGTGTAACCAGGGAACCTGGTTGGTCTGGTAGGTGTGTAACCAGGGAATCTGGTTGGTCTGGTTGGTGTTTAACCAGGGAACCTGGTTGGTCTGGTAGATGTGTAACCAGGGAACCTGGTTGGTCTGGTAGATGTGTAACCAGGGAACATGGTTGGTCTGGTTGGTGTGTAACCAGGGAACCTGGTTGGTGTGTAACCAGGGAACCTGGTTGGTGTGTAACCAGGGAACCTGGTTGGTCTGGTTGGTGTGTGACCAGGGAACCTGGTTGGTCTGGTTGGTGTGTAACCAGGGAACCTGGTTGGTCTGGTAGATGTGTAACCAGGGAACCTGGTTGGTCTGGTAGATGTGTAACCAGGGAACCTGGTGGGTCTGGTAGATGTGTGACCAGGGAACCTGGTTGGTCTGGTAGATGTGTAACCAGGGAACCTGGTTGGTCTGGTAGATGTGTAACCAGGGAACCTGGTTGGTCTGGTAGATGTGTGACCAGGGAACCTGGTTGGTCTGGTAGATGTGTAACCAGGGAACATGGTTGGTCTGGTTGGTGTGTAACCAGGGAACATGGTTGGTCTGGTTGGTGTGTAACCAGGGAACATGGTTGGTCTGGTTGGTGTGTAACCAGGGAACCTGGTTGGTGTGTAACCAGGGAACCTGGTTGGTGTGTAACCAGGGAACCTGGTTGGTGTGTAACCAGGGAACCTGGTTGGTCTGGTTGGTGTGTAATCAGGGAACCTGGTTGGTCTGGTTGGTGTGTAACCAGGGAACCTGGTAGATGTGTAACCAGGGAATCTGGTTGATCTGGTAGATGTGTAACCAGGGAACCTGGTTGGTCTGGTAGATGTGTGACCAGGGAACCTGGTTGGTCTGGTAGATGTGTAACCAGGGAACATGGTTGGTCTGGTTGGTGTGTAACCAGGGAACATGGTTGGTCTAGTTGGTGTGTAACCAGGGAACCTGGTTGGTCTGGTTGGTGTGTGACCAGGGAATCTGGTTGGTCTGGCAGGTGTGTAACCAGGGAACCTGGTTGGTCTGGTTGATGTGTAACCAGGGAACCTGGTTGGTCTGGTAGGTGTGTAACCAGTGAATCTAGTTGGTCTGGTTGGTGTGTAACCAGGGAACCAGGTTGGTCTGGTAGATGTGTAACCAGGGAACCTGGTTGGTCTGGTAGGTGTGTAACCAGGGAATCTGGTTGGTCTGGTTGGTGTTTAACCAGGGAACCTGGTTGGTCTGGTAGATGTGTAACCAGGGAACCTGGTTGGTCTGGTAGATGTGTAACCAGGGAACATGGTTGGTCTGGTTGGTGTGTAACCAGGGAACCTGGTTGGTGTGTAACCAGGGAACCTGGTTGGTGTGTAACCAGGGAACCTGGTTGGTCTGGTTGGTGTGTGACCAGGGAACCTGGTTGGTCTGGTTGGTGTGTAACCAGGGAACCTGGTTGGTCTGGTAGATGTGTAACCAGGGAACCTGGTTGGTCTGGTAGATGTGTAACCAGGGAACCTGGTGGGTCTGGTAGATGTGTGACCAGGGAACCTGGTTGGTCTGGTAGATGTGTAACCAGGGAACCTGGTTGGTCTGGTAGATGTGTAACCAGGGAACCTGGTTGGTCTGGTAGATGTGTGACCAGGGAACCTGGTTGGTCTGGTAGATGTGTAACCAGGGAACATGGTTGGTCTGGTTGGTGTGTAACCAGGGAACATGGTTGGTCTGGTTGGTGTGTAACCAGGGAACATGGTTGGTCTGGTTGGTGTGTAACCAGGGAACCTGGTTGGTGTGTAACCAGGGAACCTGGTTGGTGTGTAACCAGGGAACCTGGTTGGTGTGTAACCAGGGAACCTGGTTGGTCTGGTTGGTGTGTAATCAGGGAACCTGGTTGGTCTGGTTGGTGTGTAACCAGGGAACCTGGTAGATGTGTAACCAGGGAATCTGGTTGATCTGGTAGGTGTGTAACCAGGGAACCTGGTAGATGTGTAACCAGGGAACCTGGTTGGTCTGGTAGATGTGTAACCAGGGAATCTGGTTGGTCTGGTAGATGTGTAACCAGGGAATCTGGTTGGTCTGGTTGGTGTGTAACCAGGGAACCTGGTTGGTCTGGTTGGTGTGTGACCAGGGAATCTGGTTGGTCTGGTAGGTGTGTAACCAGGGAATCTGGTTGGTCTGGATGATGTGTAACCAGGGAACCTGGTTGGTCTGGTAGGTGTGTAACCAGTGAATCTAGTTGGTCTGGTTGGTGTGTAACCAGGGAACCTAGTTGGTCTGGTAGATGTGTAACCAGGGAACCTGGTTGGTCTGGTAGGTGTGTAACCAGGGAATCTGGTTGGTCTGGTTGGTGTTTAACCAGGGAACCTGGTTGGTCTGGTAGATGTGTAACCAGGGAACCTGGTTGGTCTGGTAGATGTGTAACCAGGGAACATGGTTGGTCTGGTTGGTGTGTAACCAGGGAACCTGGTTGGTGTGTAACCAGGGAACCTGGTTGGTGTGTAACCAGGGAACCTGGTTGGTCTGGTTGGTGTGTAACCAGGGAACCTGGTTGGTCTGGTTGGTGTGTAACCAGGGAACATGGTTGGTCTGGTTGGTGTGTAACCAGGGAACCTGGTTGGTCTGGTAGATGTGTAACCAGGGAACATGGTTGGTCTGGTTGGTGTGTAACCAGGGAACCTGGTTGGTGTGTAACCAGGGAACCTGGTTGGTGTGTAACCAGGGAACCTGGTTGGTCTGGTTGGTGTGTAACCAGGGAACCTGGTTGGTCTGGTTGGTGTGTAACCAGGGAACATGGTTGGTCTGGTTGGTGTGTAACCAGGGAACCTGGTTGGTGTGGTAGATGTGTAACCAGGGAACATGGTTGGTCTGGTTGGTGTGTAACCAGGGAACCTGGGTGGTGTGTAACCAGGGAACCTGGTTGGTGTGTAACCAGGGAACATGGTTGGTCTGGTTGGTGTGTAACCAGGGAACCTGGTTGGTCTGGTTGGTGTGTAACCAGGGAACCTGGTTGGTCTGGTTGGTGTGTAACCAGGGAACCTGGTTGGTCTGGTAGATGTGTAACCAGGGAACCTGGTTGGTCTGGTAGATGTGTGACCAGGGAACCTGGTTGGTCTGGTTGGTGTGTAACCAGGGAACCTGGTTGGTATGGTAGATGTGTAACCAGGGAACCTGGTTGGTCTGGTAGATGTGTAACCAGGGAACCTGGTTGGTCTGGTAGATGTGTGACCAGGGAACCTGGTTGGTCTGGTAGATGTGTAACCAGGGAACCTGGTTGGTCTGGTAGATGTGTAACCAGGGAACCTGGTTGGTCTGGTAGATGTGTGACCAGGGAACCTGGTTGGTCTGGTAGATGTGTAACCAGGGAACATGGTTGGTCTGGTTGGTGTGTAACCAGGGAACATGGTTGGTCTGGTTGGTGTGTAACCAGGGAACATGGTTGGTCTGGTTGGTGTGTAACCAGGGAACCTGGTTGGTGTGTAACCAGGGAACCTGGTTGGTGTGTAACCAGGGAACCTGGTTGGTGTGTAACCAGGGAACCTGGTTGGTCTGGTTGGTGTGTAACCAGGGAACCTGGTTGGTCTGGTTGGTGTGTAACCAGGGAACCTGGTAGATGTGTAACCAGGGAATCTGGTTGATCTGGTAGGTGTGTAACCAGGGAACCTGGTAGATGTGTAACCAGGGAACCTGGTTGGTCTGGTAGATGTGTAACCAGGGAATCTGGTTGGTCTGGTAGATGTGTAACCAGGGAATCTGGTTGGTCTGTTTGGTGTGTAACCAGGGAACCTGGTTGGTCTGGTTGGTGTGTAACCAGGGAACCTGGTTGGTCTGGTTGGTGTGTGACCAGGGAATCTGGTTGGTCTGGTAGGTGTGTAACCAGGGATTCTGGTTGGTCTGGTTGATGTGTAACCAGGGAACCTGGTTGGTCTGGTAGGTGTGTAACCAGTGAATCTAGTTGGTCTGGTTGGTGTGTAACCAGGGAACCTGGTTGGTCTGGTAGATGTGTAACCAGGGAACCTGGTTGGTCTGGTATGTGTGTAACCAGGGAATCTGGTTGGTCTGGTTGGTGTTTAACCAGGGAACCTGGTTGGTCTGGTAGATGTGTAACCAGGGAACGTGGTTGGTCTGGTAGATGTGTAACCAGGGAACATGGTTGGTCTGGTTGGTGTGTAACCAGGGAACCTGGTTGGTGTGTAACCAGGGAACCTGGTTGGTGTGTAACCAGGGAACCTGGTTGGTCTGGTTGGTGTGTAACCAGGGAACCTGGTTGGTCTGGTTGGTGTGTAACCAGGGAACATGGTTGGTCTGGTTGGTGTGTAACCAGGGAACCTGGTTGGTGTGGTAGATGTGTAACCAGGGAACATGGTTGGTCTGGTTGGTGTGTAACCAGGGAACCTGGTTGGTCTGGTAGGTGTGTAACCAGTGAATCTAGTTGGTCTGGTTGGTGTGTAACCAGGGAACCTGGTTGGTCTGGTAGATGTGTAACCAGGGAACCTGGTTGGTCTGGTATGTGTGTAACCAGGGAATCTGGTTGGTCTGGTTGGTGTTTAACCAGGGAACCTGGTTGGTCTGGTAGATGTGTAACCAGGGAACCTGGTTGGTCTGGTAGATGTGTAACCAGGGAACATGGTTGGTCTGGTTGGTGTGTAACCAGGGAACCTGGTTGGTGTGTAACCAGGGAACCTGGTTGGTGTGTAACCAGGGAACCTGGTTGGTCTGGTTGGTGTGTAACCAGGGAACCTGGTTGGTCTGGTTGGTGTGTAACCAGGGAACATGGTTGGTCTGGTTGGTGTGTAACCAGGGAACCTGGTTGGTGTGGTAGATGTGTAACCAGGGAACATGGTTGGTCTGGTTGGTGTGTAACCAGGGAACCTGGTTGGTGTGTAACCAGGGAACCTGGTTGGTGTGTAACCAGGGAACCTGGTTGGTGTGTAACCAGGGAACATGGTTGGTCTGGTTGGTGTGTAACCAGGGAACCTGGTTGGTCTGGTTGGTGTGTAACCAGGGAACCTGGTTGGTCTGGTAGATGTGTAACCAGGGAACCTGGTTGGTCTGGTAGATGTGTGACCAGGGAACCTGGTTGGTCTGGTTGGTGTGTAACCAGGGAACCTGGTTGGTCTGGTAGATGTGTAACCAGGGAACCTGGTTGGTCTGGTAGATGTGTAACCAGGGAACCTGGTTGGTCTGGTAGATGTGTGACCAGGGAACCTGGTTGGTCTGGTAGATGTGTAACCAGGGAACCTGGTTGGTCTGGTAGGTGTGTAACCAGTGAATCTAGTTGGTCTGGTTGGTGTGTAACCAGGGAACCTGGTTGGTCTGGTAGATGTGTAACCAGGGAACCTGGTTGGTCTGGTAGGTGTGTAACCAGGGAATCTGGTTGGTCTGGTTGGTGTTTAACCAGGGAACCTGGTTGGTCTGGTAGATGTGTAACCAGGGAACCTGGTTGGTCTGGTAGATGTGTGACCAGGGAACCTGGTTGGTCTGGTAGATGTGTAACCAGGGAACATGGTTGGTCTGGTTGGTGTGTAACCAGGGAACATGGTTGGTCTGGTTGGTGTGTAACCAGGGAACATGGTTGGTCTGGTTGGTGTGTAACCAGGGAACCTGGTTGGTGTGTAACCAGGGAACCTGGTTGGTGTGTAACCAGGGAACCTGGTTGG
Organism: Oncorhynchus mykiss; assembly: GCF_057628025.1. Classification (NCBI taxonomy): domain Eukaryota; kingdom Metazoa; phylum Chordata; class Actinopteri; order Salmoniformes; family Salmonidae; genus Oncorhynchus; species Oncorhynchus mykiss. The sequence goes on along the minus strand of NC_143039.1, from coordinate 9,725,018 downwards.
TGTGTAACCAGGGAACCT
>NC_143039.1:9680000-9715000 GCF_057628025.1 Oncorhynchus mykiss | reverse complement strand
AAAACACCCAGCAGCCCTGTCAAGATGATCTGGTTCCAGACTGGTTAAATACCCAACAGCCTCGTCAAGATGATCTGGTTCCAGACTGGCAAAACACCCAGCAGCCCTGTCAAGATGATCTGGTTCCAGACTGGTTAAATACCCAGCAGCCCTGTCAAATATGATCTGGTTCCAGACTGGTAAAATACCCAGCAGCCTCGTCAAGATGATCTGGTTCCAGACTGGTAAAATACCCAGCAGCCTCGTCAAGATGATCTGGTTCCAGACTGGTAAAACACCCAGCAGCCTCGTCAAGATGATCTGGTTCCAGACTGGTAAAACACCCAGCAGCCTCGTCAAGATGATCTGGTTCCAGACTGGTAAAACACCCAGCAGCCTCGTCAAGATGATCTGGTTCCAGACTGGTAAAACACCCAGCAGCCTCGTCAAGATGATCTGGTTCCAGACTGGTAAAACATCCAGCAGCCTCGTCAAGATGATCTGGTTCCAGACTGGTAAAATACCCAACAGCCTCGTCAAGATGATCTGGTTCCAGACTGGTAAAATACCCAGCATTCTCGTCAAAGATGATCTGGTTCCAGACTGGTAAAATACCTAGCAGCCTCGTCAAGATGATCTGGTTCCAGACTGGTAAAATACCCAGCAGCCTCGTCAAGATGAAAAACAACCAGCAGCCTCGTCAAGATGATCTGGTTCCAGACTGGTAAAATACCCAGCAGCCTCGTCAAGATGATCTGGTTCCAGACTGGTAAAACACCCAGCAGCCTCGTCAAGATGATCTGGTTCCAGACTGGTAAAACACCCAGCAGCCTCGTCAAGATGATCTGGTTCCAGACTGGTAAAATACCCAGCAGCCTCGTCAAGATGATCTGGTTCCAGACTGGTAAAACACCCAGCAGCCCTGTCAAAGATGATCTCCACGTGGTTTTCCTTAGCATACTATTTGTCTCTCACGATTTGTTTTTGTGTCAGAGCCTCACCCTAACTAACCCACACCGGTTTTCTGAGAAGAGGGAGAGGAGAAGTCTATGACAACAATATACACGTAGCTAGGTTGTTGACATGTAGGGAGTTCCTTGATGACAAGGAGAACATACACACACACACACGCACACACGCACACACATACACACACACACACGCACACACACATGCACGCACACACACAGAGACACAGACACACACACATGCACGCACACACACACACACACACACGCACAGACACACACACACGCACACACACAGACACTGTGCTCTATATGAAGTCTCTTATCAGTCTCTGCTCTATATGAAGTCTCTTATCAGTCTCTGCTCTATATGAAGTCTCTTATCAGTCTCTGCTCTATATGAAGTCTCTTATCAGTCTCTGCTCTATATGAAGTCTCTTATCTGTCTCTGCTCTATATGAAGTCTCTTATCAGTCTCTGCTCTATATGAAGTCTCTAATCAGTCTCTGCTCTATATGGACGATGATAACAGATGAGGATTACAACAATTTCTAAAGTGGATGTTGAAGATGATCTAGATTGTAGATAGCTGATCTAGATCGTAGATAGCTGATCTAGATTGTAGATAGCTGATCTAGATCGTAGATAGCTGATCTAGATTGTAGATAGTTGATCTAGATCGTAGATAGCTGATCTAGATCGTAGATAGCTGATCTAGATTGTAGATAGCTGATCTAGATTGTAGATAGCTGATCTAGATTGTAGATAGCTGATCTAGATTGTAGATAGCTGATCTAGATCGTAGATAGCTGATCTAGTTTGTAGATAGCTGATCTAGATTGTAGATAGCTGATCTAGATTGTAGATAGCTGATCTAGATTGTAGATAGCTGATCTAGATTGTAGATAGCAGATCTAGATCGTAGATAGCTGATCTAGATTGTAGATAGGTGATCTAGATCGTAGATAGCTGTTCTAAATTGTAGATAGCTGATCTAGATTGTAGATAACTGATCTAGATTGTAGATAGTCTACAGAACCGTTTTGAGACAATTGATCCTGAAGCACCAGATATCAAATATATTACTCCAACAGTCCCCTACAGCCTGTTTCATTGGGATCAGTCCCTTACAGCCTGTTTAATTGGGATCAGTCCCTTACAGCCTGTTTCATTGGGATCAGTCCCTTACAGCCTGTTTAATTGGGATCAGTCCCTTACAGCCTGTTTCATTGGGATCAGTCCCTTACAGCCTGTTTAATTGGGATCAGTCCCTTACAGCCTGTTTCATTGGGATCAGTCCCTTACAGCCTGTATCATTTGGATCAGTCCCTTTACAGCCTGTTTCATTGGGATCAGTCCCTTACAGCCTGTATCATTTGGATCAGTCCCTTACAGCCTGTTTCATTTGGATCAGTCCCTTACAGCCTGTTTCATTTGGATCAGTCCCTTACAGCCTGTTTCATTGGGATCAGTCCCTTACAGCCTGTTTCATTGGGATCAGTCCCTTACAGCCTGTTTCATTTGGATCAGTCCCTTACAGCCTGTTTCATTTGGATCAGTCCCTTACAGCCTGTTTCATTTGGATCAGTCCCTTACAGCCTGTTTCATTTGGATGTTTGTGTGTTGGGGCGGCAGGTAGTCTAGTGGTTAGAGCAGGTCGCCTAGTGGTTAGAGCAGGTCGCCTAGTGGTTAGAGCAGGTAGCCTAGTGGTTAGAGCAGGTAGCCTAGTGGTTAGAGCAGGTAGCCTAGTGGTTAGAGCAGGTAGTCTAGTGGTTAGAGCAGGTAGCCTGGTGGTTAGAGGGGGGCGGCAGGTAGCCTAGTGGTTAGAGGGGGGCGGCAGGTAGCCTAGTGGTTAGAGCAGGTAGCCTAGTGGTTAGAGCAGGTAGCCTAGTGGTGAGAGCAGGTAGCCTAGTGGTTAGAGCAGGTAGCCTGGTGGTTAGAGGGGGGCAGCAGGTAGCCTAGTGGTTAGAGCAGGTAGCCTAGTGGTTAGAGCAGGTAGCCTAGTGGTTAGAGCAGGTAGCCTGGTGGTTAGAGCAGGTAGCCTGGTGGTTAGAGGGGGGCGGCAGGTAGCCTAGTGGTTAGAGCAGGTAGCCTGGTAGTTAGAGCAGGTAGCCTGGTGGTTAGAGGGGGGCGGCAGGTAGCCTAGTGGTTAGAGCAGGTAGCCTAGTGGTTAGAGGCAGGTAGCCTAGTGGTTAGAGCAGGTAGTCTAGTGGTTAGAGCAGGTAGCCTAGTGGTTAGAGCATGTAGCCTAGTGGTTAGAGCAGGTAGCCTAGTGGTTAGAGCAGGTAGTCTAGTGGTTAGAGCAGGTAGCCTAGTGGTAAGAGCAGGTAGCCTAGTGGTTAGAGCAGGTAGTCTAGTGGTTAGAGCAGGTAGTCTAGTGGTTAGAGCAGGTAGTCTAGTGGTTAGAGCAGGTAGCCTAGTGGTTAGAGCAGGTAGCCTAGTGGTAAGAGCAGGTAGCCTAGTGGTAAGAGCAGGTAGCCTAGTGGTAAGAGCAGGTAGCCTAGTGGTAAGAGCAGGTAGCCTAGTGGTTAGAGCAGGTAGTCTAGTGGTTAAAGCAGGTCGCCTAGTGGTAAGAGTGTTGGGCCAATAACCGAAAGGTTGCTGGATCGAATCCCTGAGCTGACGAGGTAAAAATCTGTCCTTCTGCCCCTGAACAAGGCAGTTAACCCACTGTTCCCTGGTAGGTCGTCAGCGCAAATAAGAACTTGTTCTTAACTGACTTTCCTAGTTACATTTTAAAGAATTGGGGATTCATTTAATTTCCTCCCCGCTTAAATTCTAATTTATAATCAAAACATTGTCATTAATTTACATCCTAATATGAAAGGCACGACCCGGTAGGCCGTTTTAATTTCAGAAAAGCAATATAATATGAAAATAAAGCACTTTTTAATATTCAAACAAGGATTTGTTTTCAGAGACAGACATTAAGAACATGGTTTAAGGGAATGACAGGTTCACTGGGAGGTGACTGAGGATGCGTTCCAAATGGCACCCTATTCCCTATATATAGTGCACTACTTTAGACCAGAGCCCTATAGAACCCTATTCCCTATATATAGTGCACTACTTTAGACCAGAGCCCTATAGAACCCTATTCCCTATATAGTGCACTACTTTAGACCAGAGCCCTATAGAACCCTATTCCCTATATATAGTGCACTACTTTAGACCAGAGTCCTATAGAACCCTATTCCCTATATATAGTGCACTACTTCAGACCAGAGCCCTATAGAACCCTATTCCCTATATAGTGCCCTACTTTAGACCAAAGCCCTATAGAACCCTATTCCCTATATAGTGCACTACTTTAGACCAGAGCCCTATAGAACCTTATTCCCTATATATAGTGCACTACTTTAGACCAGAGCCCTATATAGGGAAATAGGGTGCCATTTGGGACACAATTAAGGAGGCAGGTAGAGGGTTTGTTTGGTGGCCAGGCAAGAAGCCTCCTCTTGAAAAATACAAATTTTAATCTCACACAAAATCCAGTAGATTTGAAGAAAATTACAGATTTTAATTGACTTCTGCACCGCACTCTGGGGTCAGCTTTTCCAATGCAATCGAAAGGAGTATGAAAAAAAACATTGTTATATCAATCAATCAATCAATCAATCAATATTGTTATACACACCAAATTATCCTCATCCCTTTCCAACGATCTTGACATCCTTGTGAAAAAAAAAATATATATAATCTCTCCCATTTTTTAAAATTTGTAAGTTTTAAGGAGTAATTTCTTAGGGATTTCACGAAAAAAAATAAAAAATAATAATCTTGTCTATTTAAAGATTTTGTTATAAAGTTATAAAACATTTCATATTATCTACAATATATACATCACATTGGGTCTTTTAATACGCTTTTAAATCGAGGACATGTCACAAACGGAACCCTAATTCCTATATAGTGCACCACCATGGGCCCTTGATTTAAAAATAGTGCACTAAATAGGCAAAAAAGGGGGGTGCAATTTGGGATCCGGGCCTTTTTTGTCTTTTTGAGGATGAAGATCTACACTTCACAATTCACATTGTTCATAAACAGTTACAATGTAACAGTTTTGTACGTTGGAGTCTTTGCCTCAAAGTCTTTGCGATGTCAACGTCGTCAAATGTTTGAGATTTCCGTCCGCTTTCTATCTGCGTCGCGCACGTCACCGTTCACCTTCAAAGGCATTTCAACCTCTAGTCTTTTCATTTGACGTTTCCTCCATTTCTTCAGTTTCTTGCAGCATATATAAGCAGTCAACGTGACGACGATGCAGAACAGTCCCAGGCAGGTCACTGACAGAGCTATGAGTAGAGGCTGACAGGGGAACAGGTCCTCCCTGCCGGGCCTCTCTGTCAGTTTACCCACGTACCACTGCTTCTCCTCCATCTGGATCTCAGCCTCCTCCCCGGTGAGAAGACTCTGGATGTAGCTCTCGTTAGAAACCGTCTCGTTGACGAAGAGGTTGACCAGGACCGTGGAGTGGAGAGGTTCGGGTTGACCGTGGTCCGAGACTTTAACCAGTAGACTGTAGAGACCGCGGTCACTCAGTTCTCTCTTCAACGTGATGTTCCCTGTGTCCGGGTCGATATCAAACGACCCCGGCTCGCCACCCTTCCTCTTGATGATGCTGTAGGCGATAACGGCGTTCATTCCTGTGTCTCTATCCACGGCGTAAACCTCTGTGATGGAGGTCCCTGGTAGGGTGCTAGGCAACACCAGCATGTAGGACTGGTTAGACTGGGGGAACAAGACGACGGGAGGGTTGTCGTTTACGTCAAGGAGGAGGACGGTAACCACGGTGAGGCAGGAGAGAGAGGGTTCCCCTCCGTCGACTGCCTCGATCCAGAGGTAGTACGTTCCCTGTTGCTCCCGGTCCAGAGGGGTACGGGCCCTGAGAGCGCCGCGCCCCGCGTCGATCACGAAGATGTCGCTGCCGTTGACGATGGAGAGGGCCACCCAGCCGTTCTCGCCTGCGTCCGCGTCTGTTACCGAGAGGACGCCGATCTCGCCAAAACCCGGGAAATTCTCCGGCACAAAGAACGTGAAGTCTTTATTGATGAAGCGCGGGCTGTTGGGTAAAAAAATACAAATCAATCAATCAATCAAAACAATCAATCAAAACAATCAATCAAATCAATCAAATCAAATCATATCAATCAATCAAAACAATCAATCAAATCAAATCATATCAATCAATCAAAACAATCAATCAAATCAAATCATATCAATCAATCAAAACAATCAATCAAATCAAATCATATTAATCAATCAAAACAATCAATCAAATCAGCAGTTATCACAGAGTGTCTGGCCTTCCTCTTACCTGTTGTCATTGCGGTCCAGCACAGTGATGACCACTGTAGCTATAGACTCTCTCCTGGGGGTCCCTCGGTCCACCGCCCGAACCATGAACCTGCAGAGGATACAGTTTAGTGTTTACAAACTTTTATTATTATTGTCTCGTCACAATATTACAACAACAATAAACAAAACATATTGCAGATATATAAAATAAACACTATGAACATCCATAGGCAGTTATAATGCATTGTGTCATCCATATATCCAGTTTCTGCTTTAAATGATGTTCAGCTTATTAAGGCTTCATAAAGGCTTCATAAAGCCTACCAAAGAGCACCATGAATGTGTTACAAAGCATCTATAACCGTGCGTCATGCTTCATAAAGGCTTCATAAAGCCTACCTAACTAAGCTCTACATAAAGGCTTCATAAAGCCTACCTAACTAAGCTCTACATAAAGGCTTCATAAAGCCTTCATAAAGCCTACCAAAGAGCACCATGAATGTGTTACAAAGCATCTAGAACCGTAAGTCATGCTTCATAAAGCCTTCATAAAGCCTAAAAAAGAGCACCATGAATGTGTTACAAAGCATCTATAAACGTACGTCATGCTTCATAAAGGGTTCATAATTGTGACATAACATGTTGTGCTGCAGGATGACACATGATCTAAAGAGAATGTATGTGAGTCAAGTCACGATACAATTACCTTGATAAAAGCCCCCCAACATAAGGAAATTGAAAGTGGCTTTCAACTGAAACCAAGATACATGTTCCTCCCTACATAAACACGCAGACGACAATATAACAAGTCATACTGTGGGGTGTTGGACCCAGTCAGGTCTTTATATAACAATATAACAAGTCATACTGTGGGGTGTTGGACCCAGTCAGGTCTTTATATAACAAGTCATACTGTGGGGTGTTGGACCCAGTCAGGTCTTTATATAACAATATAACAAGTCATACTGTGGGGTGTTGGACCCAGTCAGGTCTTTATATAACAAGTCATACTGTGGGGTGTTGAACCCAGTCAGGTCTTTATATAACAAGTCATACTGTGGGGTGTTGAACCCAGTCAGGTCTTTATATAACAATATAACAAGTCATACTGTGGGGTGCTGGACCCAGTCAGGTCTTTATATAACAAGTCATACTGTGGGGTGTTGAACCCAGTCAGGTCTTTATATAACAAGTCATACTGTGGGGTGTTGAACCCAGTCAGGTCTTTATATAACAAGTCATACTGTGGGGTGTTGGACCCAGTCAGGTCTTTATATAACAAGTCATACTGTGGGGTGCTGGACCCAGTCAGGTCTTTATATAACAAGTCATACTGTGGGGTGTTGGACCCAGTCAGGTCTTTATATAACAAGTCATACTGTGGGGTGTAGGACCCAGTCAGGTCTTTATATAACAATATAACAAGTCATACTGTGGGGTGTTGGACCCAGTCAGGTCTTTATATAACAAGTCATACTGTGGGGTGCTGAACCCAGTCAGGTCTTTATATAACAATATAACAAGTCATACTGTGGGGTGTTGGACCCAGTCAGGTCTTTATATAACAAGTCATACTGTGGGGTGTTGAACCCAGTCAGGTCTTTATATAACAATATAACAAGTCATACTGTGGGGTGTTGGATCCAGTCAGGTCTTTATATAACAATATAACAAGTCATACTGTGGGGTGTTGGACCCAGTCAGGTCTCTATATAACAATATAACAAGTCATACTGTGGGGTGTTGGATCCAGTCAGGTCTTTATATAACAATATAACAAGTCATACTGTGGGGTGTTGGACCCAGTCAGGTCTTTATATAACAATATAACAAGTCATACTGTGGGGAGTTGGACCCAGTCAGGTCTTTATATAACAAGTCATACTGTGGGGTGTTGGACCCAGTCAGGTCTTTATATAACAAGTCATACTGTGGGGTGTTGGACCAAGTCAGGTCTCTATATAACAATATAACAAGTCATACTGTGGGGTGTTGGACCCAGTCAGGTCTTTATATAACAATATAACAAGTCATACTGTGGGGTGTTGGACCCAGTCAGGTCTCTATATAACAAGTCATACTGTGGGGTGTTGGACCCAGTCATGTCTTTATATAACAAGTCATACTGTGGGGTGTTGAACCCAGTCAGGTCTTTATATAACAAGTCATACTGTGGGGTGTTGAACCCAGTCAGGTCTTTATATAACAAGTCATACTGTGGGGTGTTGGACCCAGTCAGGTCTTTATATAACAAGTCATACTGTGGGGTGTTGGACCCAGTCAGGTCTTTATATAACAAGTCATACTGTGGGGTGTTGGACCTAGTCAGGTCTTTATATAACAATATAACAAGTCATACTGTGGGGTGTTGGACCCAGTCAGGTCTTTATATAACAAGTCATACTGTGGGGTGTTGAACCCAGTCAGGTCTTTAAATAACAATATAACAAGTCATACTGTGGGGTGTTGGATCCAGTCAGGTCTTTATATAACAATATAACAAGTCATACTGTGGGGTGTTGGATCCAGTCAGGTCTTTATATAACAAGTCATACTGTGGGGTGTTGGACCCAGTCAGGTCTTTATATAACAATATAACAAGTCATACTGTCGGGTGTTGGACCCAGTCAGGTCTCTATATAACAATATAACAAGTCATACTGTGGGGTGCTGGACCCAGTCAGGTCTTTATATAACAATATAACAAGTCATACTGTGGGGTGCTGGACCCAGTCAGGTCTTTATATAACAATATAACAAGTCATACTGTGGGGTGCTGGATCCAGTCAGGTCTTTATATAACAAGTCATACTGTGGGGTGTTGGACCCAGTCAGGTCTTTATATAACAATATAACAAGTCATAATGTGGGGTGCTGGACCCAGTCAGGTCTTTATATAACAAGTCATACTGTGGGGTGTTGGACCCAGTCAGGTCTTTATATAACAATATAACAAGTCATACTGTGGGGTGCTGGACCCAGTCAGGTCTTTATATAACAAGTCATACTGTGGGGTGTTGGACCCAGTCAGGTCTTTATATAACAATATAACAAGTCATACTGTGGGGTGCTGGACCCAGCCAGGTCTTTATATAACAAGTCATACTGTGGGGTGTTGGACCCAGTCAGGTCTTTATATAACAATATAACAAGTCATACTGTGGGGTGCTGGACCCAGTCAGGTCTTTATATAACAAGTCATACTGTGGGGTGTTGGACCCAGTCAGGTCTTTATATAACAATATAACAAGTCATACTGTGGGGTGCTGGACCCAGCCAGGTCTTTATATAACAAGTCATACTGTGGGGTGTTGGACCCAGTCAGGTCTTTATATAACAATATAACAAGTCATACTGTGGGGTGCTGGACCCAGTCAGGTCTTTATATAACAATATAACAAGTCATACTGTGGGGTGCTGGACCCAGTCAGGTCTTTATATAACAATATAACAAGTCATACTGTGGGGTGCTGGACCCAGTCAGTTCTTTATATAACAATATAACAAGTCATACTGTGGGGTGCTGGACCCAGTCAGGTCTTTATATAACAATATAACAAGTCATACTGTGGGGTGTTGGACCCAGTCAGGTCTTTATATAACAAGTCATACTGTGGGGTGTTGGACCCAGTCAGGTCATTATATAACAATATAACAAGTCATACTGTAGGGTGTTGGATCCAGTCAGGTCTTTATATAACAATATAACAAGTCATACTGTGGGGAGTTGGACCCAGTCAGGTCTTTATATAACAATATAACAAGTCATACTGTGGGGTGTTGGACCCAGTCAGGTCTCTATATAACAATATAACAAGTCATACTGTGGGGTGTTGGATCCAGTCAGGTCTTTATATAACAATATAACAAGTCATACTGTGGGGAGTTGGACCCAGTCAGGTCTTTATATAACAATATAACAAGTCATACTGTGGGGTGTTGAACCCAGTCAGGTCTTTATATAACAATATAACAAGTCATACTGTGGGGTGTTGGACCCAGTCAGGTCTTTATATAACAATATAACAAGTCATACTGTGGGGTGTTGGATCCAGTCAGGTCTTTATATAACAATAAAACAAGTCATACTGTGGGGTGTTGAACCCAGTCAGGTCTTTATATAACAATATAACAAGTCATACTGTGGGGTGTTGGACCCAGTCAGGTCTTTATATAACAATATAACAAGTCATTCTGTGGGGTGTTGGACCCAGTCAGGTCTTTATATAACAAGTCATACTGTGGGGTGTTGGACCCAGTCAGGTCTCTATATAACAAGTCATACTGTGGGGTGTTGGACCCAGTCAGGTCTTTATATAACAAGTCATACTGTGGGTTGTTGGACCCAGTCAGGTCTTTATATAACAATATAACAAGTCATACTGTGGGATGTTGGACCCAGTCAGGTCTTTATATAACAAGTCATACTGTGGGGTGTTGAACCCAGTCAGGTCTTTATATAACAATATAACAAGTCATACTGTGGGGTGTTGGACCCAGTCAGGTCTTTATATAACAATATAACAAGTCATACTGTGGGGTGTTGGATCCAGTCAGGTCTTTATATAACAATATAACAAGTCATACTGTGGGGTGTTGAACCCAGTCAGGTCTTTATATAACAATATAACAAGTCATACTGTGGGGTGTTGGACCCAGTCAGGTCTCTATATAACAAGTCATACTGTGGGGTGTTGAACCCAGTCAGGTCTTTATATAACAAGTCATACTGTGGGGTGTTGGACCCAGTCAGGTCTTTATATAACAAGTCATACTGTGGGGTGTTGGACCCAGTCAGGTCTTTATATAACAAGTCATACTGTGGGGTGTTGAACCCAGTCAGGTCTTTATTTAACAATATAACAAGTCATACTGTGGGGTGTTGGACCCAGTCAGGTCTTTATATAACAATATAACAAGTCATACTGTGGGGTGTTGGACCCAGTCAGGTCTTTATATAACAAGTCATACTGTCGGGTGTTGAACCCAGTCAGGTCTTTATATAACAATATAACAAGTCATACTGTGGGGTGTTGGACCCAGTCAGGTCTTTATATAACAAGTCATACTGTGGGGTGTTGGACCCAGTCAGGTCTTTATATAACAAGTCATACTGTGGGGTGTTGGATCCAGTCAGGTCTTTATATAACAATATAACAAGTCATACTGTGGGGTGTTGGACCCAGTCAGGTCTCTATATAACAATATAACAAGTCATACTGTGGGGTGTTGGATCCAGTCAGGTCTTTATATAACAATATAACAAGTCATACTGTGGGGAGTTGGACCCAGTCAGGTCTTTATATAACAAGTCATACTGTCGGGTGTTGGACCCAGTCAGGTCTTTATATAACAATATAACAAGTCATACTGTGGGGTGTTGGACCCAGTCAGATCTTTATATAACAATATAACAAGTCATTCTGTGGGGTGTTGGACCCAGTCAGGTCTTTATATAACAAGTCATACTGTGGGGTGTTGGACCCAGTCAGGTCACTATATAACAAGTCATACTGTGGGGTGTTGGACCCAGTCAGGTCTTTATATAACAAGTCATACTGTGGGGTGATGGACCCAGTCAGGTCTCTATATAACAATATAACAAGTCATTCTGTGGGGTGTTGGACCCAGTCAGGTCTTTATATAACAAGTCATACTGTGGGGTGTTGGACCCAGTCAGGTCACTATATAACAAGTCATACTGTGGGGTGTTGGACCCAGTCAGGTCTTTATATAACAAGTCATACTGTGGGTTGTTGGACCCAGTCAGGTCTTTATATAACAATATAACAAGTCATACTGTGGGGTGTTGAACCCAGTCAGGTCTTTATATAACAAGTCATACTGTGGGGTGTTGAACCCAGTCAGGTCTTTATATAACAAGTCATACTGTGGGGTGTTGGACCCAGTCAGGTCTCTATATAACAAGTCATACTGTGGGGTGTTGGACCCAGTCAGGTCTTTATATAACAAGTCATACTGTGGGGTGTTGGACCCAGTCAGGTCTCTATATAACAAGTCATACTGTGAGGTGTTGGACCCAGTCAGGTCTCTATATAACAATATAACAAGTCATTCTGTGGGGTGTTGGACCCAGTCAGGTCTTTATATAACAAGTCATACTGTGGGGTGTTGGACCCAGTCAGGTCTTTATATAACAAGTCATACTGTGGGTTGTTGGACCCAGTCAGGTCTTTATATAACAATATAACAAGTCATACTGTGGGATGTTGGACCCAGTCAGGTCTTTATATAACAAGTCATACTGTGGGGTGTTGAACCCAGTCAGGTCTTTATAGAACAATATAACAAGTCATACTGTGGGGTGTTGGACCCAGTCAGGTCTTTATATAACAATATAACAAGTCATACTGTGGGGTGTTGGACCCAGTCAGGTCTTTATATAACAAGTCATACTGTGGGGTGTTGAACCCAGGCAGGTCTTTATATAACAATATAACAAGTCATACTGTGGAGTGTTGGACCCAGTCAGGTCTTTATATAACAATATAACAAGTCATACTGTGGGGTGCTGGACCCAGTCAGGTCTTTATATAACAAGTCATACTGTGGGGTGTTGGACCCAGTCAGGTCTTTATATAACAATATAACAAGTCATACTGTGGGGTGCTGGACCCAGCCAGGTCTTTATATAACAAGTCATACTATGGAGTGTTGGACCCAGTCAGGTCTCTATATAACAAGTCATACTGTGGGGTGTTGGACCCAGTCAGGTCTCTATGTAACAATATAACAAGTCATACTGTGGGGTGTTGGATCCAGTCATGTCTAAACACATACCACCAACCTTCAGAGATACCATGCTGTACCGTAAATACATACCACCAACCTTCAGAGATACCATGCTGTCCTGTAAATACATACCACCGACCTTCATAGATACCATGCTGTCCTATAAATACATACTATCAACCTTCAGAGATACCATGCTGTCCTGTAAATACATACCACCAGCCTTCAAAGATACCATGCTGTCCTGTAAAGACATACCACCAGCCTTCAGAGATACCATGGTGTCCCGTAAATACATACCACCAGCCTTCAGATATACCATGCTGTGCCGTAAATACATACCACCAACCTTCAGAGATACCATGCTGTACTATAAAGACATACCACCAGCCTTCAGAGATACCATGCTGTCCCGTAAATACATACCACCAGCCTTCAGAGATACCATACTGTACCATAAATACATACCACCAGCCTTCAGAGATACCATGCTGTCCCGTAAATACATACCACCAACCTTCAGAGATACCATGCTGTACTATAAAGACATACCACCAGCCTTCAGAGATACCATGCTGTACCGTAAATACATACCACCAGCCTTCAGAGATACTGTCACGAGTCCGACCGAGGGTGTTTCCCTTTCCCGGGCAGGTGGCGCTCGGCGGTCGTCGTCACCGGCCTATTAGCTGCCACTGATTGTTTTTCCTTCCCCTCCTTGTATGTTGAGTGGTAGCACCTGTGAATGTTTGATTAGTTTGTCTTTATTAGACAGCCGGCCCGCCTGGTTGTTGTGCGGGATTATTTCTATGTAAACCTTCGGCTCTGTGGTATAGGCACGTGTTAGTGTCCGGTCGGGATTGTTTCCCATTGTACATTTTGATTTCCCTGTGTTTTGGGAACGTAACGTTTTTGTGAGCACCCTGTGGTGCATTGGTGCGATTAAAAGACGCGCAGCATTGAACTCTCTGTCTCCTGCATTTGACTCCACACCCACGACACCCGGAGCATTACAGAATCCCGCACCTATCAAATTGATGGAGTCAGCAGGAGCAGCAGCCAACCCTCTCCCATCGATGGAGGAACGGGTTCTCCACCACACCACCGTCCTTCATCGGATCGGATCCGCGATGGATCAAGTGATGGAGAGAATGGACAGATGGGAGAGGAGTGGGCTCCTCTCTCCACCTTCGGCACCCACGGTTCCGGACTCCCCATCTCCCGACTCCAGCACCCTCCGTCTGACGCTACCGAGGGCTTATGATGGAGCGGCGGCGGGTTGCCAGGGGTTTTTGCTCCAGCTGGAGCTATACCTGGCCACCATCAGACCCACTCCCTCAGGAGAGGAGAGGGCGAGTGTCCTCATCTCCTGCCTCACGGGTCGTGCCCTGGAATGGGCGAACGCGGTCTGGAATGGTCCAGACTCAGCGCGGGAGCACTACCCAGAGTTTTCCCGTCGCTTCCGCGCCGTGTTTGATCACCCTCTAGACAGCCGAGCGGCGGGAGAACGACTATTTCACCTCAGGCAGGAGAGGAGGAGCGCCCAGGATTACGCGCTGGAGTTCCGGACCTTGGCAGCCGGATCTGGGTGGAACGACAGGGCCCTCATGGACCACTACAGGTGTAGTCTCCGAGAGGATGTCCGCCGGGAGTTAGCGTGTCGGGACACCACTCTGTCACTGGATCAGCTGATTGACATGTCCATTCGACTGGATAATCTGCTGGCTGCCCGCGGGCGTTCAGAGAGGGTCCTGTGCGTTCCACCACCCAGCCCCTCCGCTCCCATTCCGATGGAGTTGGGAGGGGCTGCGCCGAGGGGTACCGGAGGAGGAGGCCTTCCCTGCACCAACTGTGGTCGGAGAGGACACACGTCTGATCGGTGCTGGGGGGGTCCGTCTGGGAGTAGAGATGGCAGGCGGAACGCTTCTCGGTCACCCCAGGTGAGTCAGCATCAAACTCACCCAGAACCCCCTGTTGGCCACATGTTTGTCTTAACTTTTTTCCTTCGCTTTTTTCCCTCTTCCCAGCATAGGGCGCTCGTCGATTCAGGCGCAGCTGGGAACTTTATGGATCGCGGACTCGCCCTTAAATTAGGGGTTCCGCTGGTGCCGATAGATTCTCCTTTCCCCGTGCACTCCCTAGATAGCCGGCCATTAGGGTCAGGGATGGTCAGGGAGACCACGGTCCCACTGGACATGGTGACGCAGGGGAATCATAGGGAGCGCATCAGTTTCTTTATTATTGACTCGCCTGCGTTTCCAGTGGTGCTGGGGACTCCCTGGCTGGCCCGGCACAATCCTAAAATTTTGTGGAAACAGGGGGTTCTCCAGGGGTGGTCAGAGGAGTGTTCTGGAAGGTGTTTGGGAGTTTCCATCGGTGCCACGTCGGTGGAGAGTCCAGACCAGGGTTCCACGGTGTGCATTCCCCCCGAGTATGCCGATTTGGCAATCGCTTTCAGTAAAGTGAAAGCGACTAAATTACCACCTTATCGACCGGGAAGGGATTGTACGATAGATCTCCAGGTAGACGCTGCGCTTCCCAAGAGTCACGTGTACCCGCTGTCCCAGGAGGAGACGTTGGCAATGGAGACATATGTCACGGAGGCGCTGGGACAGGGGTACATTCGGTCCTCCATTTCACCCGTCTCCTCAAGTTTCTTTTTTGTGAGGAAAAAAGAGGGAGGCTTGCGTCCGTGTATCGATTATAGAGGTCTAAACGCCATCACAGTGGGGTATAGTTACCCTCTACCTCTCATCGCTACGGCGGTGGAATCGTTCCACGGAGCGCAGTTCTTCACAAAACTGGATCTCAGGAGCGCGTATAGTTTGGTGCGTATTCGGAAGGGAGACGAGTGGAAAACCGCATTTAGTACTACATCAGGCCACTATGAGTACCTCGTCATGCCGTATGGGTTAAAGAATGCTCCAGCCGTTTTCCAATCCTTTGTAGACGAGATTCTCAGGGACCTGTGCGGGCAGGGAGTGGTGGTTTATATCGATGACATTCTGATCTACTCGGCCACTCACACCGCGCATGTGTCTCTGGTGCGCAAGGTGCTTGGTAGACTGCTGGAGCATGACCTATACGTCAAGGCTGAGAAATGCGTGTTCTCTAAACGAGCCGTCTCTTTTCTGGGATATCGCATTTCCACCTCGGGGGTAGTGATGGAGGGTGACCGCATTAGGGCCGTGCGTAATTGGCCGACTCCGACCACGGTAAAGGAGGTGCAGCGTTTTCTGGGTTTTGCCAACTACTACCGGAGGTTTATCCGGGGTTTTGGCCAGGTAGCGGCTCCCATCACCTCACTGCTGAAGGGGGGCCCGGTGCGTTTGCAGTGGTCAGCAGAGGCGGACGGAGCATTCAACAAGTTGAAGGCGCTGTTTACTGATGCGCCCGTGTTGGCGCATCCGGACCCCTCTCTAGCATTCATAGTGGAGGTGGACGCGTCCGAGGCTGGGGTGGGTGCCGTGCTATCACAGCGCTCGGGTACGCCACCAAAACTCCGACCCTGCGCTTTCTTCTCAAGGAAGCTCAGCCCAGCGGAGCGTAACTATGATGTGGGGGACCGGGAGTTGCTAGCGGTGGTTAGAGCTCTGAAGGTGTGGAGACACTGGCTTGAGGGGGCTAAACACCCCTTTCTCATCTGGACCGACCACCAGAATCTGGAGTATATTCGGGCAGCTAGGAGACTTAACCCACGTCAGGCAAGGTGGGCCATGTTCTTCACCCGGTTCCGATTTACTTTGTCTTATAGACCGGGCTCCCAGAACGTGAAGGCTGACGCACTGTCCCGCCTTTATGACACGGAGGATGGGTCCACCGAACCTACTCCCATCCTTCCCGCCTCGAAGCTGGTAGCCCCAGTGGTATGGGAGGTGGACTCGGACATCGAGCGGGCGTTACGGGCTGAACCCACGCCTCCTCAGTGTCCAGTGGGGCGAAGGTACGTGCCGCTTGGTGTTCGGGACAAAGTGATTCGGTGGGCTCACGTCCTACCCTCCTCGGGTCACCCTGGGGTGACGAGGACAGTGGGGAGCCTTCAGGGGAGGTATTGGTGGCCTACGTTGGCTAAGGACGTTAAGGGTTATGTCTCCTCCTGTTCAGTGTGCGCTCAGAGTAAGGCTCCTAGGCACCTTCCTAGAGGGAAGCTACAACCCCTCCCTGTTCCACAGCGGCCATGGTCACATCTGTCCATAGATTTCCTAACCGATCTCCCGCCGTCTCAGGGGAACACCACGGTTCTGGTAATTGTGGATCGGTTCTCTAAGTCCTGCCGTCTCCTCCCGTTGCCCGGTATCCCTACAGCCCTACAGACTGCGGAGGCGTTATTCACCCATGTCTTCCGGCACTACGGGGTGCCGGAGGACATCGTTTCTGATCGGGGCCCCCAATTCACGTCCCGGGTATGGAGAGCGTTCATGGAACGTTTGGGGGTCTCTGTCAGCCTGACCTCCGGTTATCACCCCGAGAGTAATGGGCAGGTGGAGAGAGTGAACCAGGAGGTGGGTAGGTTTCTGCGGTCGTATTGCCAGGATCGGCCAGGGGAGTGGGCACGATACATTCCCTGGGCTGAAATGGCTCAGAACTCACTACGCCACTCCTCTACTAACGTGTCCCCCTTTCAGTGTGTGTTGGGGTACCAGCCGGTCCTGGCACCATGGCATCCGAGCCAGACCGAGGCTCCTGCGGTGGAGGAATGGGTACAGCGCTCCAAGGAGACCTGGAGGGCCGTCCAGGAATCTCTACGACAAGCGAGTGGACGGCAGAAGAGGAGTGCTGACCGCCACCGCAGTGAGGCCCCCGTGTTTGTACCGGGGGACAGGGTCTGGCTCTCGACCCGAAACCTGCCTCTCCGCTTGCCCTGCCGGAAGCTGGGTCCGCAGTGTGTAGGGCCCTTTAAAGTCCTGAGGAGGATAAACGAGGTGTGTTATCGATTACAACTCCCTTCCTATTATCGTATTAACCCCTCGTTTCATGTGTCTCTCCTCAGGCCGGTGGTAGCTGGTCCCCTGCAGGACAGTGAGGTACCGGAGGTCCCTCCCCCCCCGCTGGACATCGAGGGGTCCCCGGCGTACACGATCCGGGCCATTCTGGACTCAAGACGCCGGGTGAGGGGCCTGCAGTACCTCGTGGACTGGGAGGGGTACGGTCCGGAGGAGAGGTGCTGGGTACCGGTGGGGGACATCTTGGATCCCTCCATGTTGAGGGATTTCCATCGCCTCCATCCGGATCGCCCTGCGCCTCGTCCTCCGGGGCGACCTCGAGGCCGGTGTCGGCGCGCTGCGGGAGCCACGCGTCAGGGGGGGGGGTACTGTCACGAGTCCGACCGAGGGTGTTTCCCTTTCCCGGGCAGGTGGCGCTCGGCGGTCGTCGTCACCGGCCTATTAGCTGCCACTGATTGTTTTTCCTTCCCCTCCTTGTATGTTGAGTGGTAGCACCTGTGAATGTTTGATTAGTTTGTCTTTATTAGACAGCCGGCCCGCCTGGTTGTTGTGCGGGATTATTTCTATGTAAACCTTCGGCTCTGTGGTATAGGCACGTGTTAGTGTCCGGTCGGGATTGTTTCCCATTGTACATTTTGATTTCCCTGTGTTTTGGGAACGTAACGTTTTTGTGAGCACCCTGTGGTGCATTGGTGCGATTAAAAGACGCGCAGCATTGAACTCTCTGTCTCCTGCATTTGACTCCACACCCACGACACCCGGAGCATTACAGATACCATAAATACATACCACCAGCCTTCAGAGATACCATGCTGTCCTGTAAATACATACCACCAGCCTTCAGAGATACCTTGCTGTCCTGTAATCACATACCACCAGCCTTCAGAGATACCATAAATACATACCACCAGCCTTCAGAGATACCATGCTGTCCTGTAAATACATACCACCGACCTTCAGAGATACCATGCTGTACCATAAATACATACCACCAGCCTTCAGAGATACCATGCTGTCCTGTAAATACATACCACCGACCTTCAGAGATACCATGCTGTACCATAAATACATATCACCAGCCTTCAGAGATACCATGCTGTCCTGTAAACACATGCCACCAGCCTTCAGAGATAACATGCTGTCCTATAAATACATACCACCAGCCTTCAGAGATACCATGCTGTCCTGTAAATACATACCACCAGCCTTCAGATATACCATGCTGTCCTGTAAATACATACCACCAGCCTTCAGAGATACCATGCTGTCCTGTAAATACATACCACCAGCCTTCAGAGATACCATGCTGTACCATAAATACATACCACCAGCCTTCAGAGATACCATGCTGTCCTATAAATACATACCACCAGCCTTCAGAGATACCATAAATACATACCAGCAGCCTTCAGAGATACCATGCTCTACCATAAATACATACCACCAGCCTTCAGAGATACCATGCTGTCCTATAAATACATACCACCAGCCTTCAGAGATACCATAAATACATACCAAAAGCCTTCAGAGATACCATGCTGTACTGTAAATACATACCACCGACCTTCAGAGATACCATGCTGTCCTGTAAATACATACCACCAGCCTTCAGAGATACCATGCTGAACTGTAAATACATACCACCAGCCTTCAGAGATACCATAAATACATACCAACAGCCTTCAGAGATACCATGCTGTACTGTAAATACATACCACCGACCTCCAGAGATACCATGCTGTCCTGTAAATACATACCACCAGCCTTCAGAGATACCATGCTGTACTGTAAATACATACCACCAGCCTTCAGAGATACCATAAATACATACCAACAGCCTTCAGAGATACCATGCTGTACTGTAAATACATACCACCGACCTTCAGAGATACCATGCTGTCCTGTAAATACATACCACCAGCCTTCAGAGATACCATGCTGTACTGTAAATACATACCACCAGCCTTCAGAGATACCATAAATACATACCAACAGCCTTCAGAGATACCATGCTGTACTGTAAATACATACCACCAGCCTTCAGAGATACCATGCTGTACTATAAATACATACCACCAGCCTTCAGAGATACCATGCTGTACCGTAAATACATACCACCAGCCTTCAGAGATTCCATGCTGTACCATAAATACATTCCACCAGCCTTCAGAGATACCATAAATACATACCACCAGCCTTCAGAGATAACATGCTGTCCTATAAATACATACCACCAGCCTTCAGAGATACCATAAATACATACCACCAGCCTTCAGAGATACCATGCTGTACCATAAATACATACCATCAGCCTTCAGAGATACCATAAATACATACCACCAGCCTTCAGAGATACCATGCTGTCCTATAAATACATACCACCAGCCTTCAGAGATACCATGATGTCCTATAAATACATACCACCAGCCTTCAGAGATACCATGCTGTCCTATAAATACATACCACCAGCCTTCAGAGATACCATAAATACATACCAACAGCCTTCAGAGATACCATGCTGTACTGTAAATACAAACCACCAGCCTTCAGAGATACCATACTGTCCTTTAAATACATACCACCAGCCTTCAGAGATACCATGCTCTACCATAAATACATACCACCAGCCTTCAGAGATACCATGCTGTCCTATAAATACATACCACCAGCCTTCAGAGATACCATAAATACATACCAACAGCCTTCAGAGATACCATGCTGTACTGTAAATACATACCACCGACCTTCAGAGATACCATGCTGTCCTGTAAATACATACCACCAGCCTTCAGAGATACCATGCTGAACTGTAAATACATACCACCAGCCTTCAGAGATACCATAAATACATACCAACAGCCTTCAGAGATACCATGCTGTACTGTAAATACATACCACCGACCTCCAGAGATACCATGCTGTCCTGTAAATACATACCACCAGCCTTCAGAGATACCATGTTGTACTGTAAATACATACCACCAGCCTTCAGAGATACCATAAATACATACCAACAGCCTTCAGAGATACCATGCTGTACTGTAAATACATACCACCGACCTTCAGAGATACCATGCTGTCCTGTAAATACATACCACCAGCCTTCAGAGATACCATGCTGTACTGTAAATACATACCACCAGCCTTCAGAGATACCATAAATACATACCAACAGCCTTCAGAGATACCATGCTGTACTGTAAATACATACCACCAGCCTTCAGAGATACCATGCTGTACTATAAATACATACCACCAGCCTTCAGAGATACCATGCTGTACCGTAAATACATACCACCAGCCTTCAGAGATTCCATGCTGTACCATAAATACATTCCACCAGCCTTCAGAGATACCATAAATACATACCACCAGCCTTCAGAGATAACATGCTGTCCTATAAATACATACCACCAGCCTTCAGAGATACCATAAATACATACCACCAGCCTTCAGAGATACCATGCTGTACCATAAATACATACCATCAGCCTTCAGAGATACCATAAATACATACCACCAGCCTTCAGAGATACCATGCTGTCCTATAAATACATACCACCAGCCTTCAGAGATACCATGATGTCCTATAAATACATACCACCAGCCTTCAGAGATACCATGCTGTCCTATAAATACATACCACCAGCCTTCAGAGATACCATGCTGTACCGTAAATACATGCCCCCAACCTTCAGAGATACCATGCTGTACCGTAAATACATACCACCAACCTTCAGAGATACCATGCTGTACCGTAAATACATACCACCAACCTTCAGAGATACCATGCTGTCCTATAAATACATACCACCAGCCTTCAGAGATACCATGCTGTCCTGTAAATACATACCACCGACCTTCATAGATACCATAAACACATACCACCAGCCTTCAGAGATACCATGCTGTCCTATAAATACATACCACCAGCCTTCAGAGATACCATGCTGTCCTATAAATACATACCACCAGCCTTCAGAGATACCATGCTGTCCTATAAATACATACCACCAGCCTTCAGAGATACCATGCTGTCCTATAAATACATACCACCAGCCTTCAGAGATACCATGCTGTCCTATAAATACATACCACCGACCTTCAGAGATACCATGCTGTCCTATAAATACATACCACCGACCTTCAGAGATACCATGCTGTCCTATAAATACATACCACCAGCCTTCAGAGATACCATGCTGTCCTATAAATACATACCACCAGCCTTCAGAGATACCATGCTGTCCTATAAATACATACCACCAGCCTTCAGAGATACCATGCTGTCCTATAAATACATACCACCAGCCTTCAGAGATACCATGCTGTCCTATAAATACATACCACCAGCCTTCAGAGATACCATGCTGTCCTATAAATACATACCACCAACCTTCAGAGATACCATGCTGTCCTATAAATACATACCACCAGCCTTCAGAGATACCATGCTGTCCTATAAATACATACCACCAGCCTTCAGAGATACCATAAATACATACCACCAGCCTTCAGAGATACCATGCTGTCCTATAAATACATACCACCAGCCTTCAGAGATACCATGCTGTCCTATAAATACATACCACCAGCCTTCAGAGATACCATAAATACATACCACCAGCCTTCAGAGATACCATGCTGTCCTATAAATACATACCACCAGCCTTCAGAGATACCATGCTGTCCTATAAATACATACCACCAGCCTTCAGAGATACCATGCTGTCCTATAAATACATACCACCAACCTTCAGAGATACCATGCTGTCCTATAAATACATACCACCAGCCTTCAGAGATACCATGCTGTCCTATAAATACATACCACCAGCCTTCAGAGATACCATGCTGTCCTATAAATACATACCACCAGCCTTCAGAGATACCATGCTGTCCTATAAATACATACCACCAACCTTCAGAGATACCATGCTGTCCTATAAATACATACCACCAGCCTTCAGAGATACCATGCTGTCCTATAAATACATACCACCAGCCTTCAGAGATACCATGCTGTCCTATAAATACATACCACCAGCCTTCAGAGATACCATGCTGTCCTATAAATACATACCACCAACCTTCAGAGATACCATGCTGTCCTATAAATACATACCACCAGCCTTCAGAGATACCATGCTGTCCTATAAATACATACCACCAGCCTTCAGAGATACCATGCTGTCCTATAAATACATACCACCAACCTTCAGAGATACCATGCTGTCCTATAAATACATACCACCAGCCTTCAGAGATACCATGCTGTCCTATAAATACATACCACCAACCTTCAGAGATACCATGCTGTCCTGTAAATACATACCACCAGCCTTCAGAGATACCATGCTGTCCTATAAATACATACCACCAGCCTTCAGAGATACCATGCTGTCCTATAAATACATACCACCAGCCTTCAGAGATACCATGCTGTCCTATAAATACATACCACCAGCCTTCAGAGATACCATGCTGTCCTATAAATACATACCACCAACCTTCAGAGATACCATGCTGTCCTATAAATACATACCACCAGCCTTCAGAGATACCATGCTGTACCATAAATACATACCACCAGCCTTCAGAGATACCATGATGTCCTATAAATACATACCACCAGCCTTCAGAGATACCATGCTGTCCTATAAATACATACCACCAGCCTTCAGAGATACCATGCTGTACCGTAAATACATGCCCCCAACCTTCAGAGATACCATGCTGTACCGTAAATACATACCACCAACCTTCAGAGATACCATGCTGTACCGTAAATACATACCACCAACCTTCAGAGATACCATGCTGTCCTATAAATACATACCACCAGCCTTCAGAGATACCATGCTGTCCTGTAAATACATACCACCGACCTTCATAGATACCATAAACACATACCACCAGCCTTCAGAGATACCATGCTGTCCTATAAATACATACCACCAGCCTTCAGAGATACCATGCTGTCCTATAAATACATACCACCAGCCTTCAGAGATACCATGCTGTCCTATAAATACATACCACCAGCCTTCAGAGATACCATGCTGTCCTATAAATACATACCACCAGCCTTCAGAGATACCATGCTGTCCTATAAATACATACCACCGACCTTCAGAGATACCATGCTGTCCTATAAATACATACCACCGACCTTCAGAGATACCATGCTGTCCTATAAATACATACCACCAGCCTTCAGAGATACCATGCTGTCCTATAAATACATACCACCAGCCTTCAGAGATACCATGCTGTCCTATAAATACATACCACCAGCCTTCAGAGATACCATGCTGTCCTATAAATACATACCACCAGCCTTCAGAGATACCATGCTGTCCTATAAATACATACCACCAGCCTTCAGAGATACCATGCTGTCCTATAAATACATACCACCAACCTTCAGAGATACCATGCTGTCCTATAAATACATACCACCAGCCTTCAGAGATACCATGCTGTCCTATAAATACATACCACCAGCCTTCAGAGATACCATAAATACATACCACCAGCCTTCAGAGATACCATGCTGTCCTATAAATACATACCACCAGCCTTCAGAGATACCATGCTGTCCTATAAATACATACCACCAGCCTTCAGAGATACCATAAATACATACCACCAGCCTTCAGAGATACCATGCTGTCCTATAAATACATACCACCAGCCTTCAGAGATACCATGCTGTCCTATAAATACATACCACCAGCCTTCAGAGATACCATGCTGTCCTATAAATACATACCACCAACCTTCAGAGATACCATGCTGTCCTATAAATACATACCACCAGCCTTCAGAGATACCATGCTGTCCTATAAATACATACCACCAGCCTTCAGAGATACCATGCTGTCCTATAAATACATACCACCAGCCTTCAGAGATACCATGCTGTCCTATAAATACATACCACCAACCTTCAGAGATACCATGCTGTCCTATAAATACATACCACCAGCCTTCAGAGATACCATGCTGTCCTATAAATACATACCACCAGCCTTCAGAGATACCATGCTGTCCTATAAATACATACCACCAGCCTTCAGAGATACCATGCTGTCCTATAAATACATACCACCAACCTTCAGAGATACCATGCTGTCCTATAAATACATACCACCAGCCTTCAGAGATACCATGCTGTCCTATAAATACATACCACCAGCCTTCAGAGATACCATGCTGTCCTATAAATACATACCACCAACCTTCAGAGATACCATGCTGTCCTATAAATACATACCACCAGCCTTCAGAGATACCATGCTGTCCTATAAATACATACCACCAACCTTCAGAGATACCATGCTGTCCTGTAAATACATACCACCAGCCTTCAGAGATACCATGCTGTCCTATAAATACATACCACCAGCCTTCAGAGATACCATGCTGTCCTATAAATACATACCACCAGCCTTCAGAGATACCATGCTGTCCTATAAATACATACCACCAGCCTTCAGAGATACCATGCTGTCCTATAAATACATACCACCAACCTTCAGAGATACCATGCTGTCCTATAAATACATACCACCAGCCTTCAGAGATACCATGCTGTACCATAAATACATACCACCAGCCTTCAGAGATACCATGCTGTCCTATAAATACATACCACCAACCTTCAGAGATACCATAAATACATACCACCAGCCTTCAGAGATACCATGCTGTCCTATAAATACATACCACCAGCCTTCAGAGATACCATGCTGTACCATAAATACATACCACCAGCCTTCAGAGATACCATGCTGTCCTATAAATACATACCACCAGCCTTCAGAGATACCATGCTGTCCTATAAATACATACCACCAGCCTTCAGAGATACCATGCTGTCCTATAAATACATACCACCAACCTTCAGAGATACCATGCTGTACTGTAAATACATACCACCGACCTTCAGAGATACCATGCTGTCCTGTAAATACATACCACCAGCCTTCAGAGATACCATGCTGTACTGTAAATACATACCACCAGCCTTCAGAGATACCATAAATACATACCAACAGCCTTCAGAGATACCATGCTGTACTGTAAATACATACCACCAGCCTTCAGAGATACCATGCTGTACTATAAATACATACCACCAGCCTTCAGAGATACCATGCTGTACCGTAAATACATACCACCAGCCTTCAGAGATTCCATGCTGTACCATAAATACATTCCACCAGCCTTCAGAGATACCATAAATACATACCACCAGCCTTCAGAGATAACATGCTGTCCTATAAATACATACCACCAGCCTTCAGAGATACCATAAATACATACCACCAGCCTTCAGAGATACCATGCTGTACCATAAATACATACCATCAGCCTTCAGAGATACCATAAATACATACCACCAGCCTTCAGAGATACCATGCTGTCCTATAAATACATACCACCAGCCTTCAGAGATACCATGATGTCCTATAAATACATACCACCAGCCTTCAGAGATACCATGCTGTCCTATAAATACATACCACCAGCCTTCAGAGATACCATAAATACATACCAACAGCCTTCAGAGATACCATGCTGTACTGTAAATACAAACCACCAGCCTTCAGAGATACCATACTGTCCTTTAAATACATACCACCAGCCTTCAGAGATACCATGCTCTACCATAAATACATACCACCAGCCTTCAGAGATACCATGCTGTCCTATAAATACATACCACCAGCCTTCAGAGATACCATAAATACATACCAACAGCCTTCAGAGATACCATGCTGTACTGTAAATACATACCACCGACCTTCAGAGATACCATGCTGTCCTGTAAATACATACCACCAGCCTTCAGAGATACCATGCTGAACTGTAAATACATACCACCAGCCTTCAGAGATACCATAAATACATACCAACAGCCTTCAGAGATACCATGCTGTACTGTAAATACATACCACCGACCTCCAGAGATACCATGCTGTCCTGTAAATACATACCACCAGCCTTCAGAGATACCATGTTGTACTGTAAATACATACCACCAGCCTTCAGAGATACCATAAATACATACCAACAGCCTTCAGAGATACCATGCTGTACTGTAAATACATACCACCGACCTTCAGAGATACCATGCTGTCCTGTAAATACATACCACCAGCCTTCAGAGATACCATGCTGTACTGTAAATACATACCACCAGCCTTCAGAGATACCATAAATACATACCAACAGCCTTCAGAGATACCATGCTGTACTGTAAATACATACCACCAGCCTTCAGAGATACCATGCTGTACTATAAATACATACCACCAGCCTTCAGAGATACCATGCTGTACCGTAAATACATACCACCAACCTTCAGAGATTCCATGCTGTACCATAAATACATTCCACCAGCCTTCAGAGATACCATAAATACATACCACCAGCCTTCAGAGATAACATGCTGTCCTATAAATACATACCACCAGCCTTCAGAGATACCATAAATACATACCACCAGCCTTCAGAGATACCATGCTGTACCATAAATACATACCATCAGCCTTCAGAGATACCATAAATACATACCACCAGCCTTCAGAGATACCATGCTGTCCTATAAATACATACCACCAGCCTTCAGAGATACCATGATGTCCTATAAATACATACCACCAGCCTTCAGAGATACCATGCTGTCCTATAAATACATACCACCAGCCTTCAGAGATACCATGCTGTACCGTAAATACATGCCCCCAACCTTCAGAGATACCATGCTGTACCGTAAATACATACCACCAACCTTCAGAGATACCATGCTGTACCGTAAATACATACCACCAACCTTCAGAGATACCATGCTGTCCTATAAATACATACCACCAGCCTTCAGAGATACCATGCTGTCCTGTAAATACATACCACCGACCTTCATAGATACCATAAACACATACCACCAGCCTTCAGAGATACCATGCTGTCCTATAAATACATACCACCAGCCTTCAGAGATACCATGCTGTCCTATAAATACATACCACCAGCCTTCAGAGATACCATGCTGTCCTATAAATACATACCACCAGCCTTCAGAGATACCATGCTGTCCTATAAATACATACCACCAGCCTTCAGAGATACCATGCTGTCCTATAAATACATACCACCGACCTTCAGAGATACCATGCTGTCCTATAAATACATACCACCGACCTTCAGAGATACCATGCTGTCCTATAAATACATACCACCAGCCTTCAGAGATACCATGCTGTCCTATAAATACATACTACCAGCCTTCAGAGATACCATGCTGTCCTATAAATACATACCACCAGCCTTCAGAGATACCATGCTGTCCTATAAATACATACCACCAGCCTTCAGAGATACCATGCTGTCCTATAAATACATACCACCAGCCTTCAGAGATACCATGCTGTCCTATAAATACATACCACCAACCTTCAGAGATACCATGCTGTCCTATAAATACATACCACCAGCCTTCAGAGATACCATGCTGTCCTATAAATACATACCACCAGCCTTCAGAGATACCATAAATACATACCACCAGCCTTCAGAGATACCATGCTGTCCTATAAATACATACCACCAGCCTTCAGAGATACCATGCTGTCCTATAAATACATACCACCAGCCTTCAGAGATACCATAAATACATACCACCAGCCTTCAGAGATACCATGCTGTCCTATAAATACATACCACCAGCCTTCAGAGATACCATGCTGTCCTATAAATACATACCACCAGCCTTCAGAGATACCATGCTGTCCTATAAATACATACCACCAACCTTCAGAGATACCATGCTGTCCTATAAATACATACCACCAGCCTTCAGAGATACCATGCTGTCCTATAAATACATACCACCAGCCTTCAGAGATACCATGCTGTCCTATAAATACATACCACCAGCCTTCAGAGATACCATGCTGTCCTATAAATACATACCACCAACCTTCAGAGATACCATGCTGTCCTATAAATACATACCACCAGCCTTCAGAGATACCATGCTGTCCTATAAATACATACCACCAGCCTTCAGAGATACCATGCTGTCCTATAAATACATACCACCAGCCTTCAGAGATACCATGCTGTCCTATAAATACATACCACCAACCTTCAGAGATACCATGCTGTCCTATAAATACATACCACCAGCCTTCAGAGATACCATGCTGTCCTATAAATACATACCACCAGCCTTCAGAGATACCATGCTGTCCTATAAATACATACCACCAACCTTCAGAGATACCATGCTGTCCTATAAATACATACCACCAGCCTTCAGAGATACCATGCTGTCCTATAAATACATACCACCAACCTTCAGAGATACCATGCTGTCCTGTAAATACATACCACCAGCCTTCAGAGATACCATGCTGTCCTATAAATACATACCACCAGCCTTCAGAGATACCATGCTGTCCTATAAATACATACCACCAGCCTTCAGAGATACCATGCTGTCCTATAAATACATACCACCAGCCTTCAGAGATACCATGCTGTCCTATAAATACATACCACCAACCTTCAGAGATACCATGCTGTCCTATAAATACATACCACCAGCCTTCAGAGATACCATGCTGTACCATAAATACATACCACCAGCCTTCAGAGATACCATGCTGTCCTATAAATACATACCACCAACCTTCAGAGATACCATAAATACATACCACCAGCCTTCAGAGATACCATGCTGTCCTATAAATACATACCACCAGCCTTCAGAGATACCATGCTGTACCATAAATACATACCACCAGCCTTCAGAGATACCATGCTGTCCTATAAATACATACCACCAGCCTTCAGAGATACCATGCTGTCCTATAAATACATACCACCAGCCTTCAGAGATACCATGCTGTCCTATAAATACATACCACCAACCTTGGTTTTATGGCAATATAGTATATTTTGAAAGCTGTGGGAAAACCAGAAAAAAACGGGGAAATCTGAAACCTGGAAAAACAAAACCGAGAAAACGGGGGGAAAACCCCCCCCCGAAATACGGATTTTAAAGGGGCCCTACCAACGTTTCTGGTGAAGGACTGCACTTTAGAGTGTGTGATTCCGCAGCATTTTGGGGACAGTTGAGATCAGGTCCACTATTGGCCGTGCGCCCAAGAGGGAAAGAGGTTGGGCCTGTCCTACAAAGGGTTTAGAGTAATATAACACACAGTATTTATCCACAGCCATTTGCAGTCACGCCTGAATACATTTTTACATACGGGTGTGGAGTCTAACCCACCAATGCTGGTGTTGCAATTCTCTACCAAGATGCATGATGGGTTATCAATGCTTTGTGATGCCTCACTTTAACATGATTTATAAAGCCTTATATTAAGCATTGCTTATGCCACCCTTGATAAAGAACAGGTTTATGTCATCTTTGACATAGATAGATTTAATTCCACCAACTCTGTTTAAATGTGTTGTTTTTTTTGTTTCACTTTTTTGGTGTTATCAAGGAATCAAATCATAAGTATGGTGTTATTATGCACTTTGAGATTATTTTCTGTAATTAAAAAGCTAAACAAGTAAATAATTATTATTACTATTAACATATATAAGCAATTTATAACGCATTTGAATCCATACAATATCAGTCATAATACGTTACGATTACATCATCAATATGCGACAGACCTGTAGGTCTGCTTTTCTTCTCGGTCCAGAGACGTGGACACGGTCAGCACGCCGGTCAGCCTCTCCAGGAGGAAAATGGAGGGAGCATCTGACCCCAGCGTGTAGATGACCTCTCCTCTGGCCTCACTGTCCTGGTCTGTGGCCTGGAGCTGGGTCAGGAAGCTGTTGGGAGGGTTATTCTCCTCCACGGAGACCTGAGAATAAAATAAGTATGGTGTTAACAAGGACTCAAATAATAAGTATGGTGTTAATTAACAAGGACTCAAATAATAAGTATGGTGTTAATTAACAAGGACTCAAATAATAAGTATGGTGTTAACAAGGACTCAAATAATAAGTATGGTGTTAATTAACAAGGAATCAAATAATAAGTATGGTGTTATCAAGGACTCAAATAATAAGTATGGTGTTATCAAGGACTCAAATAATAAGTATGGTGTTATCAAGGACTCAAATAATAAGTATGGTGTTAACAAGGACTCAAATAATAAGTATGGTGTTAACAAGGAATCAAATAATAAGTATGGTGTTATCAAGGACTCAAATAATAAGTATGGTGTTATCAAGGACTCAAATAATAAGTATGGTGTTAACAAGGACTCAAATAATAAGTATGGTGTTAACAAGGACTCAAATAATAAGTATGGTGTTATCAAGGACTCAAATAATAAGTATGGTGTTATCAAGGACTCAAATAATAAGTATGGTGTTAACAAGGACTCATAATAAGTAGGTAAACACATAAATAAATAAGTACATTTAAAAATAAATAAATAATACGTAAATACTAAAATACATTTGTAAATACTATAATAAATAAGTAAATACTGAAATAAATGTGTAAATACTAAAATAAATGTGTAAATACTGAAATAAATGTGTAAATGCTAAAATAAATGTGTAAATACTGTAATAAATAAGTAAATACTAAAATAATTGTGTAAATACTGTAATAATAAGTAAATACTATAATAAATAAGTAAATACTAAAATAAATGTGTAAATACTGAAATAAATTTGTAAATACTAAAATAAATAAGTAAATTCTAAAATAAATAGGTAAGTACTGAAATAAATACGTGAGTAGACCTTTTTAGATTTTATCAGTCAGCAACAATTATTTTTCAACAACAAAATAAATCCTCTATATTTTGTATTATTGTACTGAAATGGCTTAAGAAAATCAATGTACTATCAATAATATGCTCAATGTTCATGTCCAAACCCCAACCGTAACCCTTAAAAACCGTTTAAACATTAGTGTGTTCATAAATACATTCACTCACCTCATACAGAGACTGTTTGAAGACCGGCGCGTTGTCGTTCTCATCCAGAACCAGGATCTTAACGAAGGTCTTAATGACGAGACCTCTGGGGTTCCTGAGCACTACGGTCAGCTCGTAGTCCTGCCTCTGCTCGTAGTCCAGCGGCTCCGTCGTCTCTAACAGATACTCGTTCTTCAACCGTTTGTAAGGTGTCAGTCGGAACGGGCCGGATCCTTCAAGTAGACATTCCGTCCCCTGTCCTCTCTGGTCCGTGTTCTTCACGGTGAAAAACGCGATTGGGGAAAACGGCGGTTCGGACTCCTTCATCGTGACCACGCCGTCTTTCTCCGCCGCGATGTAGCGCGGCGTAATAACAGGCGGACCGGAAGCTACCCGGATCACGTGCACCGTCACCGTGGCGACGGCAGGGACGCAACCAGGCCCGTTGGCGAGGACAGTGAGTTTGTAGAACTTCCCGGTTGCGGTGTTGATCTGACCGGCCAGTTTGATCACCCCGGTAATCCGGTCCAGATGGAACAGGGCTCTAGCCTCCCGGGGAACGCGGTCACTGTACGCATAGCTGATCACGGCGTTGGCGCCCTGGTCGGGGTCGAAGGCGTGTAACCTGGACAGGTGCTCTCCTTTAGTCGTATTCCCGTAGAGCGTCACGTTGACCTGTGACTCTGTGAACCGAGGACAGTTGTCGTTGACATCAGTGATTATAATCCTCAACGTGGCGGTGCCAAGGAGAGGTGGTAACCCACCGTCCTCTGCTATAATATCCGTTACGTATTCCTCCTGTCGTTCCCGGTCCAGCTCGTCGGTCACGATGAGGAAGGGTGTCAGCTCACCCCCCTCGTTCTCCTCTACGTCCAGAGTGAACACCCCAAAGTCGTTGACCAGCCAGTAAGTCTGAACCCCGTGAAACCCCAGATCGGGGTCCGTCGCTGACTGCTCCACCGCGAACCTCGCGTTGACCTGGGTGTTCTCCGGGACGGAAACCCTAATCTCGCCCGTCGGGAAGCGCGGACGATTATCGTTAACGTCCTCGACCAAGATTTTGACCTTAACCAGCTGGAAATACTGCTGGGGTAGAACGAACACATCCAGGGAGAGGACGCAGCCCTGCTTGTACTCCGAGGAGTCGGGGCAGAGCGTCTCCCTGTCGATCTCATTCCCAGACGTAAACAGCTGTCCCGTAGTGCTGTTCAGAGTGACATACTGATCACTGGGCTTCTTCTGGGGCAGATTGAATAAAACATGGGGATCGAGGGATAAATCCAAGTGTAAGTCGGAGCCCACGGACCCGATGAGTGTCCCCGACGGTAATCCTTCTTTTATCTTATAGACCAGCTCTTTCGCTTGGCTGAAATTAGCAAAACAGCAGAGGGGGCTGGTGTAAAGGAGGAGTATACACAAACCCTGAAATACAGACACAGTACAGAAACATGGGGGTTTAACAAATAGACTTCCAGACATGAGAGAATCAGTCTCAGGGGGGGTGGGGGTGGGGGGGAGGGGGACAACAAACATGTTGACCGATACAGTTATATTATGGAGTCAATAGCCGAGAATGTAAAGAAAATCACTGATTAAATTAGACTTTCTAAACAGGCAAATATATGCTTTTTAAAATTTTAAAACACATTTTTTACTCTTTAACTCTTTAAATAATAACAAGTATGAACGTGGTCTAGGCTTTGAACCACAGACATTAAGATGTATTGAAAATAACATACACGTTACTACTCATCAATTACATGACACACGTCGAAGTTGCCAGTTGATTTAAGCGCAAGCCAAACTCTCATTTGACATTGAACTATGAGGTTTTAAAAAAATAAAAAGCTTCCTCTATTAATTTTTTTTTGCACAGAAAGACTACTTTTACAAGAATACAATGAGAACACACTTACCCACAGTACTCCTCTCGAGCTAAGTCCGGGTCCTGTTTTGTTGAACATGTTTATTCCACCAGGCTCGACGTGGTTTGACCTACAGACCGGAGCGGAGAGCCCCGAGCTAAACGCATCAGAGGTTTTTGTCGTGTGCTGAGTTGATCAGCGTAGCAGCAGCACATAGCCTCTGCAGAGTTCGTTGCTGTCTTGTCGCCTTCTGAACTGAACAGAGTCATTCATCCCAACAGTGAGTCAGGAACACGCCCACAATATGCAAATAAACCCCATGACGTCAACCAATGAGAGGAGAGAGTCGCTGGGATGGGCAGGGAGAGGCGGTTCAAGGATCTTGCCCTGTTTTTTTTTGTAGAGAGAGGGATTGTGTGTGTGTGTGTGTGTGTGTGTGTGTGTGTGTGTGTGTGTGTGTGTGTGTGTGTGTGTGTGTGTGTGTGTGTGTGTGCGCGTGAGTGTTCAAAACAGAGAGAAGAAGTACCCTTAGTAAGTAATAGTTGTGGTGTTTGGAGCCTGTTATTTCAGTAAATTATGAATTACTGGAAGCCTCCAATAGAGCACATGAACCCAACCTTTCTGAAATGTATACTTTCCCTTAATGACCTGTATATAGATGATGATGAGTGTAGGATGTTATACTACACCAATTACAAAACTTGAGAATCTTTGAATACTTTGAAATCTTGGATATTATATGCTTTCAACAATGCCCTCATAGCAGTATGTTTCCAACATTAAATGTCCCCTTACAGCAGTATGTTTTCATTAACACCATACTGTATGACTGCAGATCATTAACACCATACTGTATGACTGCAGATCATTAACACCACAATGTAGGACTGTAGATCATTAACACCATACTGTAGATCATTAACACCATACTGTAGGACTGTAGATCATTAACACCATACTGTAGATCATTACCACCATACTGTAGATCATTAACACCATACTGTAGGACTGTAGATCATTAACACCATACTGTAGGACTGTAGATCATTAACACCATACTGTAGATCATTACCACCATACTGTAGATCATTAACACCATACTGTAGATCATTAACACCATACTGTAGATCATTAACACCATACTGTAGGACTGTAGATCATTAACACCATACTGTAGGACTGTAGATCATTAACACCATACTGCAGGTCATTAACACCATA
>NC_143039.1:9660000-9677500 GCF_057628025.1 Oncorhynchus mykiss | reverse complement strand
TGTCCAACGTGTCTACCCCAGTAAACAGGAAGTCAGAGAAGAAATTAATATGTCCAACGTGTCTACCCCAGTAAACAGGAAGTCAGAGAAGAAATTAATATGTCCAACGTGTCTACCCCAGTAAACAGGAAGTCAGAGAAGAAAGGAATGTGTCCAACATGTCAGCCCCAGTAAACAGGAAGTCAGAGAAGAAATGAATGTGTCCAACATGTCTACCCCAGTAAACAGGAAGTCAGAGAAGAAATGAATGTGTCCAACATGTCTACCCCAGTAAACAGGAAGTCAGAGAAGAAATTAATATGTCCAACGTGTCTACCCCAGTAAACAGGAAGTCAGAGAAGAAAGGAATGTGTGCAGCGTGTCTACCCCAGTAAACAGGAAGTCAGAGAAGAAAGGAATGTGTGCAGCGTGTCTACCCCAGTAAACAGGAAGTCAGAGAAGAAATGAATATGTCCAGATCACCACTGGGATATAACAAAGTGCAGCTTGAGTAGGCGGTGTCAGAGGAAGGCCCTAAAAACGATCAAAGACTCCAGCCACCCTAGTCATAGACTGTTCTCTCTGCTACCGCACGGCAATCGGTACCGGAGCGCCAAGTCTAGGTCCAAGAGGCTTCTAAACAGCTTCTACCCCCCAAGCCATAAGACTCCTGAACAGATAATCAGTTATAGAAACCATTGCCCTCTACATTTGTGAGGTCTGGTGTCCGCTCACCAACCAAGAATTCACAACATTTGACAAACACCAAACTGTCTTGATGTCCTGTCTTCTTGTCCTGTCTTGTTGTCCTGTCTTGTCCTGTATTTTTGTCCTGTCTTGTTGTCCTGTCACGATGTCCTGTTTTGTTGTCCTGTCTTGTTGTCCTGTCTTGTCCTGTATTTTTGTCCTGTCTTGTTGTCCTGTCTTGTTGTCCTGACTTGTTGTCCTGTCATGATGCCCTGACTTGATGTCCTGTCTTGTTGTCCTGTCTTGTTGTCCTGACTTGATGTCCTGTCTTGTTGTCCTGTCTGTTTGTCCTGACTTGATGTCCTGTCCTGATATCCTGTCTTGTTGTCCTGACTTGTTGTCCTGTCATGATGTCCTGACTTGTTGTCCTGTCTTTTTGTCCTCACTTGATGTCCTGTCCTGATTTCCTGTCTTGTTGTCCTGTCTTGTTGTCCTGACTTGTTGTCCTGTCATGATGCCCTGACTTGATGTCCTGTCTTGTTGTCCTGTCTTGTTGTCCTGACTTGATGTCCTGTCTTGTTGTCCTGTCTTTTTGTCCTGACTTGATGTCCTGTCCTAATATCCTGTCTTGTTGTCCTGACTTGTTGTCCTGTCATGATGTCCTGACTTGTTGTCCTGTCTTTTTGTCCTGACTTGATGTCCTGTCCTGATATCCTATCTTGTTGTCCTGTCTTGTTGTCCTGACTTGTTGTCCTGTCATGATGCCCTGACTTGATGTCCTGTCTTGTTGTCCTGTCTTGTTGTCCTGACTTGATGTCCTGTCTTGTTGTCCTGTCTTTTTGTCCTGACTTGATGTCCTGTCCTGATATCCTGTCTTGTTGTCCTGACTTGTTGTCCTGTCATGATGTCCTGACTTGATGTCCTGTCTTGTTCTCCTGTTTTGTTGTCCTGTCTTGTCCTGTCATGATGTTCTGTCTTGTTGTCCTGTCTTGTTGTCCTGACTTGATGTCCTGTCTTGTTGTCCTGTTTTGTTGTCCTGTCTTGTCCTGTCATGATGTCCTGTCTTGTTGTCCTGTCTTGTCGTGTCTTGTTGTCCTGTTTTGTTGTCCTGTCTTGTTGTCCTGTCTTGTTGTCCTGACTTGATGTCCTGTCTTGTCGTGTCTTGTTGTCCTGTCCTGTTGTCCTGTCTTGTTGTCCTGTCTTGTTGTCCTGACTTGATGTCCTGTCTTGTCCTGTCCTGTTGTCCTGTCTTGTTGTCCTGTCTTGTTGTCCTGTCTTGTTGTCCTGACTTGATGTCCTGTCTTGTCCTGTCCTGTTGTCCTGTCTTGTTGTCCTGACTTGATGTCCTGTCTTGTTGTCCTGTCTTGTCGTGTCTTGTTGTCCTGTCCTGTTGTCCTGTCCTGTTGTCCTGTCTTGTTGTCCTGTCTTGTTGTCCTGTCTTGTTGTCCTGACTTGATGTCCTGTCTTGTCCTGTCCTGTTGTCCTGTCTTGTTGTCCTGACTTGATGTCCTGTCTTGTTGTCCTGTCTTGTCGTGTCTTGTTGTCCTGTCCTGTTGTCCTGTCTTGTTGTCCTGTCTTGTTGTCCTGTCTTGTTGTCCTCTCCTGCTGTCCCGTCTTGTTGTCCCGTCTTGATCTCCTGATTTATCAAAGCACTAGCTTGTTCTGTTCCAGGCCGGTAGAACAGGCTTTAGTGAACAAAGCAATCTAGTGTCTTGATGAAGGTACAGTATACAGTGTTTATAATGTGTTTTACCTGCCAATGTAATTACTATGGGATTTTATGGCCTCTTAGTGAAATGGAACCATATGATGGAACAGTTCTATACTTCAGCTATGGTCGCTGGGCAACAGTTTCCTGCTGATAAAGACAGCCAGTCTCTCTGTATCCCCAATGATCTCTCTCTCTCTCTCTCTCACTGTATCCCCAATGATCTCTCTCTCTCTCTCTCTGTATCCCCAATGATCTCTCTCTCTCTCTCTCTCTCTCTCTCTCTCTCTGTCTCTCTCTGTATCCCCAATGATCTCTCTCTCTCTCTCTTTCTCTCTCTCTCTGTATCCCCAATGATCTCTCTCTCTCTCTCTCTGTATCCCCAATGATCTCTCTCTCTCTCTCTCTCTCTCTCTCTCTCTCTCTCTCTGTATCCCCAATGATCTCTCTCTCTGTCTCTCTTTCTCTCTCTCTGTATCCCCAATGATCTCTCTCTCTCTGTCTCTGTCTCTGTCTCTGTCTCTGTCTCTGTTTCTGTCTCTCGCTCTCTCTGTCTCTGTCTCTGTCTCGCTCTCTCTGTCTCTCTTTCTCTGTCTCTCTTTCTCACTCACTCTCTCTCTCTCTCTCTCTCTCTTTTTCTCTCTCTCTCTCTCTCTCTTTCTCTGTCTCTCTTTCTCACTCACTCACTCTCTCTCTCTCTCTCTCTCTTTTTCTCTCTCTCTCTCTCTCTCTTTCTCCGTCTCTCTCTCTCTCTCTCTCTCTCTCCCTCTCTCTTTCTCAGGTGAAAAGCTCTGTCTACAGACGAGGGTGCTCTGTAATTCTGTAAAGTAGGCGCAGACCCTTTGCTTGTCTATTTAAAGAAAGTTCATATATTTTATTCAGCATATAAAAAACATTTCAGCAGATGCCCAGGAATGGCCTAAATGTGAGGAAACGTATCTTAGACAAATGACACAGATCTGCCACATGGCCACAGTGTGTAAATAGGGAGATAGGAGGAAAGATAATATCAGCAGAGGTCAATTTTGACATTACTTGTTCATCAAACTATTTTGTCTGCTATTCAGACTTTATGTCACAACTTGCTCGAGCGGCGTTCGGCGGTCGGCGTGTCGCCGGTCTTCTAGCCATCGTCGATCCACTTTTAATTTTCCATTTGTTTTGTCTTGTTTTTCCACACACCTGGGTTCAATTCCCTCATTTATTTGTTGTGTATTTAACCCTCTGTTCCCCCCTCCCCATGTCTTTGTGTGGGAATGTTTATTGTCGTGAGCGCACAACAGGTTATTTTTGTGGCCATTTATCTTGTTGTTCTGGATGCCGTTGGTTTTGCTTAATAAATCTCCGGTTATCACCCAGTTCTGCTTTCCTGCGCCTGACTTCTCTGCCGCCAATTACGCACCCCGCTACACCTTATTGCCCACTGATGGGATAATGTGTGTAAAGAAGTGTTGCTAGATGGAGGTTATTGATTAACTGTTGAACTGACTCTCTATAGAGAAGAACAGAAGTGTCTCTAGGAGGGAGGTTATTGATTAACTGTTGAACTGACTCTCTATAGAGAAGAACAGAAGTGTCTCTAGATGGAGGTTATTGATTAACTGTTGAACTGACTCTCTATAGAGAAGAACAGAAGTGTCTCTAGGAGGGAGGTTATTGATTAACTGTTGAACTGACTCTCTATAGAGAAGAACAGAAGTGTCTCTAAATGGAGGGAGGTTATTGATTAACTGTTGAACTGACTCTCTATAGAGAAGAACAGAAGTGTTTCTAGATGGAGGGAGGTTATTGATTAACTGTTGAACTGACTCTCTATAGAGAAGAACAGAAGTGTCTCTAGGAGGGAGGTTATTGATTAACTGTTGAACTGACTCTCTATAGAGAAGAACAGAAGTGTCTCTAGGAGGGAGGTTATTGATTAACTGTTGAACTGACTCTCTATAGAGAAGAACAGAAGTGTTTCTAGATGGAGGGAGGTTATTGATTAACTGTTGAACTGACTCTCTATAGAGAAGAACAGAAGTGTCTCTAGGAGGGAGGTTATTGATTAACTGTTGAACTGACTCTCTATAGAGAAGAACAGAAGTGTTTCTAGGAGGGAGGTTATTGATTAACTGTTGAACTGACTCTCTATAGAGAAGAACAGAAGTGTTTCTAGGAGGGAGGTTATTGATTAACTGTTGAACTGACTCTCTATAGAGAAGAACAGACGTGTCTCTAGATGGAGGTTATTGATTAACTGTTGAACTGACTCTCTATAGAGAAGAACAGAAGTGTCTCTAGGAGGGAGGTTATTGATTAACTGTTGAACTGACTCTCTATAGAGAAGAACAGAAGTGTCTCTAGGAGGGAGGTTATGATAAACTATTGAACTGACTCTCTATAGAGAAGAACAGAAGTGTCTCTAGGAGGGAGGTTATTGATTAACTGTTGAACTGACTCTCTATAGAGAAGAACAGAAGTGTTTCTAGGAGGGAGGTTATTGATTAACTGTTGAACTGACTCTCTATAGAGAAGAACAGACGTGTCTCTAGATGGAGGTTATTGATTAACTGTTGAACTGACTCTCTATAGAGAAGGACAGAAGTGTTGCTAGATGGAGGTTATTGATTAACTGTTGAACTGACTCTCTATAGAGAAGGACAGAAGTGTTGCTAGATGGAGGTTATTGATTAACTGTTGAACTGACTCTCTATAGAGAAGAACAGAAGTGTCTCTAGATGGAGGGAGGTTATTGATTAACTGTTGAACTGACTCTCTATAGAGAAGAACAGAAGTGTCTCTAAATGGAGGTTATTGATTAACTGTTGAACTGACTCTATAGAGAAGAACAGAAGTGTCTCTAGATGGAGGTTATTGATTAACTGTTGAACTGACTCTCTATAGAGAAGAACAGAAGTGTCTCTAAATGGAGGGAGGTTATTGATTAACTGTTGAACTGACTCTCTATAGAGAAGAACAGAAGTGTCTCTAGATGGAGGTTATTGATTAAATGTTGAACTGACTCTCTATAGAGAAGAACAGAAGTGTCTCTAGATGGAGGTTATTGATTAACTGTTGAACTGACTCTCTATAGAGAAGAACAGAAGTGTCTCTAGATGGAGGTTATTGATTAAATGTTGAACTGACTCTCTATAGAGAAGAACAGAAGTGTCTCTAGGAGGGAGATTATTGATTAACTGTTGAACTGACACTCTATAGAGAAGAACAGAAGTGTCTCTAGATGGAGGGAGGTTATTGATTAACTGTTGAACTGACTCTCTATAGAGAAGAACAGAAGTGTCTCTAGATGGAGGGAGGTTATTGATTAAATGTTGAACTGACTCTCTATAGAGAAGAACAGAAGTGTTGCTAGATGGAGGTTATTGATTAACTGTTGAACTGACTCTCTATAGAGAAGAACAGAAGTGTCTCTAGGAGGGAGATTATTGATTAACTATTGAACTGACTCTCTATAGAGAAGAACAGAAGTGTTGCTAGATGGAGGTTATTGATTAACTGTTGAACTGACTCTCTATAGAGAAGGACAGAAGTGTCTCTAGGAGGGAGATTATTGATTAACTGTTGAACTGACTCTCTATAGAAAAAGTACATAATTGCCCAGGTGCTGTTTCAGTCGTCAGGAATGTCAGTAATTTCAGGGTAGAACTGTAGAACTATAGAACTGTAGAACTTGAAGTTCTAGATTCCAGTTGTTTGTTCTGCGTTCCGGTTCTTTATCCCTCCTTTCACTGCTCTGCTCTTCCTCCCCAAGCTATTGTGTCAGGATTAGACCCTAAGCTCTCAGGTCACGCCAAGGTATGTGTATGTTTGTTGGTGTGTGTGTACGCGTGTGCGTGCGCTTGCATTTCTTAATAGCATATCCCGAGCTCCATGATCCTAATAAGGCCATTATACTTATGTTACTATAATAATCTGTTAATTTAATGGTTTAGATATCAGATCACGTCTTCAATTACCACTAACTAAAATCCCCTTTCATTATCCTCGTGAATATTGTTCTTATATAAGTCAGCAGTCACACAGGAGAAAAATACCATTGTGTTAACTCATGAAAGTACCAGTCCTGGATCACCCAGTTTGTGCCCTGGGCGATCGTACTCCAAACCGCCCGTTAATGTCTTCTAAAATATTTTCTTCTGGCTCCGGATTAGTTTTCTGTTTTCGTTTCTCAAAACAAGCAGAACGGTAGCTTGAGGTAACTCTCCAAGCCTTGGATTGGCGCCGATCACATGACAGACAGACAGACAGACAGACAGACAGACAGACAGACAGACAGACAGACAGACAGACAGACAGACAGACAGACAGACAGACAGACAGACAGGCAGACAGACAGGTTAAAAACATACAGGTGTGTGTACAGGTACCTGGAACTGTGACTCAGGTATCAACCACCACATCTAGTTAGCAAATTTCAAATGCCACTCCTCTCTTCCAAAGGCACATATCTGACATCATGAGGACACACGGAATGGGCTTGTGACTCTGTACACATGAGGACACACGGAATGGGCTTGTGACACTGTACACATGAGGACACACGGAATGGGCTTGTGAATCTGTACATCATGAGGACACACGGAATGGGCTTGTGACTCTGTACATCATGAGGACACACGGAATGGGCTTGTGACTCTGTACACATGAGGACACACGGAATGGGCTTGTGAATCTGTACATCATGAGAACACACGGAATGGGCTTGTGACTCTGTACATCATGAGAACACACGGAATGGGCTTGTGACTCTGGTTGGTTACAGCTTGGATAACAACAGAGAGGAGACACGTATGTCTTGTAAAAACTGAAGAGAAGAGAAGAGACGAGACGAGACGAGAGGAGACGAGAGGAGAGTAGAGACAAGAGGAGACGAGAGGAGAGTAGAGACAAGAGGAGACGAGAGGAGAGTAGAGACAAGAGGAGACGAGAGGAGAGTAGAGACAAGAGGAGACGAGAGGAGAAAAGAGGAGAGTAGAAACCAGAGGAGACGAGAGGAGAGGCGAGACGAGAGGAGAGTAGAGACGAGAGGAGAGTAGAGACGAAAGGAGACGAGAGGAGAGTAGAGATGAGAGGAGACAAGAGGAGAGTAGAAACGAGAGGAGAAAAGAGGAGAGTAGAAACGAGAGGAGACGAGAGGAGAAAAGAGGAGAGTAGAAACCAGAGGAGAAGAGAGGAGAGGCGAGACGAGAGGAGAGTAGAGACGAGAGGAGACGAGAGGAGAGTAGAGACGAGAGGAGACGAGAGGAGAGTAGAGACGAGAGGAGACGAGAGGAGAGTAGAGACGAGAGGAGACGAGAGGAGAGTAGAGACGAGAGGAGACGAGAGGAGTGTAGAGACGAGAGGAGACGAGAGGAGAGTAGAGATGAGAGGAGACAAGAGGAGAGTAGAAACGAGAGGAGAAAAGAGGAGGCGAGAGGAAAGGAGAGATGAGAGGAGAGGAAAGGAGAGATGAGAGGAGAAATAGGAGAAAAGATACAAGAGGAGAGGAGAGGAGAGGTGAGGTGAGGAGAGGAGAGGAGAGGAGAGGAGAGGTGAGGTGAGGAGAGGAGAGGAGAGAGGAGAGAAGATACGAGAGGAAAGGAAAGGAGAGACTAGAGGAGAGGA
Organism: Oncorhynchus mykiss; assembly: GCF_057628025.1. Lineage (NCBI taxonomy): Eukaryota > Metazoa > Chordata > Actinopteri > Salmoniformes > Salmonidae > Oncorhynchus > Oncorhynchus mykiss. The sequence continues at coordinate 9,669,519 of NC_143039.1, read as the reverse complement.
CAGGAGAGGAGAAATAGGAGAGAAGATACGAGAGGAGAGACGAGGAGAGTCGAGATGAGAGGAGAGGAGAAAGTGAAGAGAAAAGACAAGAGGAGAGAAATGAATGGAAGAGAAGAGAGGAGAGATGAGAAAACGTGACAGGTGCAGATCAATTCCACATGTCCAATTCAACAGTTTACAACCAATAGTCCAACAGTTTATAACCAATAGTCCAACAGTTTATAACCAATAGTCCAACAGTTTATAACCAATAGTCCAACAGTTTATAACCAATAGTCCAACAGTTATAACCAATAGTCCAACAGTTATAACCAATAGTCCAACAGTTATAACCAATAGTCCAGTCCAACAGTTTATTACCAATAGTCCAACAGTTATAAACAATAGTCCAGTCCAACAGTTTATAACCAATAGTCCAACAGTTTATAACCAATAGTCCAACAGTTTATAACCAAAAGTCCAGTCCAACAGTTTATTACCAATAGTCCAACAGTTATAACCAATAGTCCAACAGTTTATAACCAATAGTCCAACAGTTTATAACCAATAGTCCTGTCCAACAGTTTATAACCAATAGTCCAGCAGTTATAACCAATAGTCCAACAGTTATAACAAATAGTCCAACAGTTTATAACCAATAGTCCAACAGTTTATTACCAATAGTCCAGCAGTTATAACCAATAGTCCAACAGTTATAACCAATAGTCCAACAGTTTATAACCAATAGTCCAACAGTTTATTACCAATAGTTCAACAGTTTATAACCAATAGTCCAACAGTTTATAACCAATAGTCCAACAGTTTATTACCAATAGTTCAACAGTTTATTACCAATAGTCCAGTCCAACAGTTTATAACCAATAGTCCAGTCCAACAGTTTATAACCAATAGTCCTGTCCAACAGTTTATAACCAATAGTCCAGTCCAACAGTTTATAACCAATAGTCCAACAGTTATAACCAATAGTCCAGTCCAACAGTTTATAACCAATAGTCCAACAGTTATAACCAATAGTCCAACAGTTATAACCAATAGTCCAACAGTTATAACCAATAGTCCAGTCCAACAGTTTATTACCAATAGTCCAACAGTTATAACCAATAGTCCAGTCCAACAGTTTATAACCAATAGTCCAACAGTTTATAACCAATAGTCCAACAGTTTATAACCAAAAGTCCAGTCCAACAGTTTATTACCAATAGTCCAACAGTTATAACCAATAGTCCAACAGTTTATAACCAATAGTCCAACAGTTTATAACCAATAGTCCTGTCCAACAGTTTATAACCAATAGTCCAGCAGTTATAACCAATAGTCCAACAGTTATAACAAATAGTCCAACAGTTTATAACCAATAGTCCAACAGTTTATTACCAATAGTCCAGCAGTTATAACCAATAGTCCAACAGTTATAACCAATAGTCCAACAGTTTATAACCAATAGTCCAACAGTTTATTACCAATAGTTCAACAGTTTATAACCAATAGTCCAACAGTTTATAACCAATAGTCCAACAGTTTATGACCAATAGTTCAACAGTTTATTACCAATAGTCCAGTCCAACAGTTTATAACCAATAGTCCAACAGTTTATAACCAATAGTCCTGTCCAACAGTTTATAACCAATAGTCCAGTCCAACAGTTTATAACCAATAGTCCAACAGTTATAACCAATAGTCCAGTCCAACAGTTTATAACCAATAGTCCAACAGTTTATAACCAATAGTCCAGTCCAGCAGTTTATAACCAATAGTCCAACAGTTTATAACCAATAGTCCAGTCCAACAGTTTATAACCAATAGTCCAGTCCAACAGTTTATAACCAATAGTCCAGTCCAACAGTTTATAACCAATAGTCCTGTCCAACATTTTATAACCAATAGTCCAACAGTTTATAACCAATAGTCCAACAGTTATAAACAATAGTCCAGTCCAACAGTTATAACCAATAGTCCAACAGTTTATAACCAATAGTCCAACAGTTTATAACCAATAGTCCAACAGTTTATAACCAATAGTCCAACAGTTTATAACCAATAGTCCAGTCCAACAGTTATAACCAATAGTCCAACTGTTTATAACCAATAGTCCAGTCCAACAGTTATAACCAATAGTCCAACAGTTTATTACCAATAGTCCAGTCCAACAGTTATAACCAATAGTCCAACAGTTTATGACCAATAGTCCAGTCCAACAGTTATAACCAATAGTCCAACTGTTTATTACCAATAGTCCAGTCCAACAGTTTATCACCAATAGTCCAGTCCAACAGTTTATCACCAATAGTCCAGTCCAACAGTTTATTACCAATAGTCCAGTCCAACAGTTATAACCAATAGTCCAACAGTTTATAACCAATAGTCCAGTCCAACAGTTTAAAACCAATAGTCCAACAGTTTATTACCAATAGTCCATTCCAACAGTTTATAACCAATAGTCCAGTCCAACAGTTTATTACCAATAGTCCAGTCCAACAGTTTATCACCAATAGTCCAACAGTTTATAACCAATAGTCCAGTCCAACAGTTTATCACCAATAGTCTAACAGTTATAACTAGTAGTTCAGTCCAACAGTTTATTACCAATAGTCCAGTCCAACAGTTTATTACCACTAGTCCAACAGTTTATTACCACTAGTCCAACAGTTTATTACCACTAGTCCAGCAGTTTATCACCAATAGTCCAACAGTTTATAACCAGTAGTCCAACAGTTTATCACCAATAGTCCAACAGTTTATAACCAATAGTCCAGCAGTTTATCACCAATAGTCCAACAGTTTATAACCAGTAGTCCAACAGTTTATAACCAATAGTCCTGTCCAACAGTTTATAACCAATAGTCCAGTCCAACAGTTTATCACCAATAGTCCAGTCCAACAGTTTATCACCAATAGTCCAGTCCAACAGTTTATCACCAATAGTCCTGTCCAACAGTTTATAACCAATAGTCCAGTCCAACAGTTTATCACCAATAGTCCAGTCCAACAGTTTATCACCAATAGTCCAGTCCAACAGTTTATCACCAATAGTCCAACAGTTTATCACCAATAGTCCAACAGTTTATCACCAATAGTCCAACAGTTTATCACCAATAGTCCAGTCCAACAGTTTATCACCAATAGTCCAGTCCAACAGTTTATCACCAATAGTCCTGTCCAACAGTTTATAACCAATAGTCCTGTCCAACAGTTTATAACCAGTAGTCCAGTCCAACAGTTTATTACCAATAGTCCAGTCCAACAGTTTATAACCAATAGTCCAGTCCAACAGTTTATTACCAATAGTCCAACAGTTTATAACCAATAGTCCAACAGTTTATAACCAATAGTCCAGTCCAACAGTTTATAACCAATAGTCCAACAGTTTATAACCAGTAGTCCAACAGTTTATAACCACTAGTCCTGTCCAACAGTTTATAACCAATAGTCCAACAGTTTATAACCAATAGTCCAACAGTTTATAACCAATAGTCCAGTCCAACAGTTTATAACCAATAGTCCAGTCCAACAGTTTATAACCAATAGTCCAGTCCAACAGTTTATTACCAATAGTCCAACAGTTTATAACCAGTAGTCCAACAGTTTATAACCACTAGTCCTGTCCAACAGTTTATAACCAATAGTCCAACAGTTTATAACCAATAGTCCAACAGTTTATAACCAATAGTCCAGTCCAACAGTTTATAACCAATAGTCCAGTCCAACAGTTTATAACCAATAGTCCAGTCCAACAGTTTATAACCAATAGTCCAGTCCAACAGTTTATAACCAATAGTCCAGTCCAACAGTTTATAACCAATAGTCCAGTCCAACAGTTTATCACCAATAGTCCAGTCCAACAGTTTATAACCAATAGTCCAGTCCAACAGTTTATAACCAGTAGTCCTGTCCAACAGTTTATAACCAATAGTCCTGTCCAACAGTTTATAACCAATAGTCCAGTCCAACAGTTTATAACCAATAGTCCAGTCCAACAGTTTATCACCAATAGTCCAACAGTTTATAACCAATAGTCCAACAGTTTATAACCAATAGTCCAGTCCAACAGTTTATAACCAATAGTCCAGTCCAACAGTTTATAACCAATAGTTCAACAGTTTATAACCAATAGTCCAGTCCAACAGTTTATAACCAATAGTCCAGTCCAACAGTTTATAACCAATAGTCCAACAGTTTATAAACAATAGTCCAGTCCAACAGTTTATAACCAATAGTCCAACAGTTTATAACCAATAGTCCAACAGTTTATAACCAATAGTCCAACAGTTTATAACCAAGAGTCCAACAGTTTATAACCAATAGTCCAACAGTTTATAAACAATAGTCCAGTCCAACAGTTTATAACCAATAGTCCAACAGTTTATAACCAATAGTCCAACAGTTTATAACCAATAGTCCAACAGTTTATAACCAATAGTCCAACAGTTTATAACCAATAGTCCAACAGTTTATAACCAATAGTCCAACAGTTTATAACCAATAGTCCAACAGTTTATAACCAATAGTCCAACAGTTTATCACCAATAGTCCAACAGTTTATAACCAATAGTCCAACAGTTTATAACCAATAGTCCAACAGTTTATAACCAATAGTCCAACAGTTTATCACCAATAGTCCTGTCCAACAGTCGCACCATCAAATGAACTGCGGGATGGAGAAGTTTTCTATCACGTTCATCATCAGCGTAGGTCAAAGGTTGCGAAAGCAGCGGTAGACGTGTTAAAATCCATGCAATCGCAAAGCACTGATCCACCAACAGCTCAATACTAGTGCACTATATAGGGAACAGGGTGCGATTTGGGCCTTCCTCTCTGGGATGGGTGCTATAATCTAATCTGAGCAGAAGTCCGGATGGATATCACATCCCCCCCACATGTCATTGTAACCTCGGCTGGCTGGGTCAGTCCATTTGGGCCTTCCTCTCTGGATGAGTGCTATAATCTAATCTGAGCAGAAGTCCGGATGGATATCACATCCCCCCCCCCCACATGTCATTGTAACCTCGGCTGGCTGGGTCAGTCCATTTGGGCCTTCCTCTCTGAATGAGTGCTATAATCTAATCTGAGCAGAAGTCCGGATGGATATCACACCCCCCCCCCCCCCACATGTCATTGTAACCTCGGCTGGCTGGGTCAGTCCATTTGGGCCTTCCTCTCTGAATGGGTGCTATAATCTAATCTGAGCAGAAATCCGGATGGATATCACATCCCCCCCACATGTCATTGTAACCTCGGCTGGCTGGGTCAGTCCATTTGGGCCTTCCTCTCTGGATGGGTGCTATAATCTAATCTGAGCAGAAGTCCGGATGGATATCACATCCCCCCCCCACATGTCATTGTAACCTCGGCTGGCTGGGTCAGTCCATTTGGGCCTTCCTCTCTGAATGGGTGCTATAATCTAATCTGAGCAGAAGTCCGGATGGATATCACATCCCCCCCCCCACATGTCATTGTAACCTCGGCTGGCTGGGTCAGTCCACTCTTAAGCTCTTAAAGACACTCTGCTAAGCCCCAGTAGAAAGCCTCTGGTGGGAAAAACACTCACTCTAATGCAGTGGAATAAGATAGAGGAAGCCACACTAAAGCCACACCTAAATGGCACCCTATTCCCTAAGTAGTGCACTACTTTTGGCCAGGGCCCTATAGGGGCAGTGCACTATGTAGAGAATAGGGTGCCATTTGAGATCCAGCCTGTTTGGTGAACTGACACACTAAATAATCACTGAACTGGTCTGGTGAACTGACACACTAAATAATCACTGAACCGGTCTGGTGAACTGACACACTAAATAATCACTGAACCGGTCTGGTGAACTGACACACTAAATAATCACTGAACTGGTCTGGTGAACTGACACACTAAATAATCACTGAACCGGTCTGGTGAACTGACACACTAAATAATCACTGAACTGGTCTGGTGAACTGTGGATATTAAACACTCTTTAGGTTGTGTGTGTGTGTGTGTGTGTGTGTGTGTGTGTGTGTGTGTGTGTGTGTGTGTGTGTGTGTGTGTGTGTGTGTGTGTGTGTGTGTGTGTGTGTGTGTGAAGAATATGACTTTTCAGGTTGTGTGTGTGTGTGAAGAACTCTTCAGGTTGTGACTCCTGTCTCCCTCTGCCCATTTCACCCTCCCCATTTGGTGTGTACCTGTAGTCTCCTAACGATGGGTTAGCAGACTGTGTTCTACTGGCATTAGATGGAAGAGCCTCATTCAATGTTTTTCTTACCAGCAGGTTGTCGCTTCGAACCCACCTGAGTAACTGCAATCCTCAGAGGAGACTGGAGAGAGTGACTGGGATGTTTCATGGGAGAGACTGAAGAGAGTGACTGGGATATTTCATGGTGGAGACTGAAGGGAGTGACTGGGATGTTTCATGGTAGAGGAGTCTGAAGGGAGTGACTGGGATGTTTCATGGTAGAGGAGACTGATGAGAGTGACTGGGATGTTTCATGGTAGAGACTGAAGAGAGTGACTGGGATGTTTCATGGTAGAGGAGACTGATGAGAGTGACTGGGATGTTTCATGGTAGAGGAGACTGATGAGAGTGACTGGGATGTTTCATGGTAGAGACTGAAGAGAGTGACTGGGATGTTTCATGGTAGAGGAGACTGATGAGAGTGACTGGGATGTTTCATGGTAGAGACTGAAGAGAGTGACTGGGATGTTTCATGGTAGAGGAGACTAAAGAGAGTGACTGGGATTTTTCATGGTATTGACTGAAGAGAGTGACTAGGATGTTTCATGGTAGAGACTCATGAGAGTGACTGGGATGTTTCATGGTAGAGACTGAAGAGAGTGACTGGGATGTTTCATGTTAGAGACTGAAGAGAGTGACTGTGGTCTTTCATGGTAGAGGAGACTGAAGAGAGTGACTGGGATGTTTCATGGGAGAGACTGAAGAGAGGGACTGGGATGTTTCATGGTAGAGGAGACTGAAGAGAGTGACTGGGATGTTTCATGGTAGAGACTGTAGAGAGTGACTGGGATGTTTCATGGTAGAGGAGACTGATGAGAGTGACTGGGATGTTTAATGGTAGAGGAGACTGAAGAGAGTGACTGGGATGTTTCATGGTAGAGGAGACTGATGAGAGTGACTGGGATGTTTAATGGTAGAGGAGACTGAAGAGAGTGACTGGGATGTTTCATGGTAGAGGAGACTGAAGAGAGTGACTGGGATGTTTCATGGTAGAGACTGAAGAGAGTGACTGGGATGTTTCATGGTAGAGACTGTAGAGAGTGACTGGGATGTTTCATGGTAGAGGAGACTGACGAGAGTGACTGGGATGTTTCATGGTAGAGGAGACTGAAGAGAGTGACTGGGATGTTTCATGGTAGAGGAGACTGAAGAGAGGGACTGGGATGTTTCATGGTAGAGGAGACTGAAGAGAGTGACTGGGATGTTTCATGGTAGAGGAGACTGATGAGAGGACTGAGGAGTGATGAGAGGACTGAGGAGAGGTAAGAACTGAGGAAAGGAGAGAACAGAGGGGATGAGAGGACTGAGGGAAGGAGAGGAGAGAAGAGAAGAGGAGAGAATAGGGGAAGAGAGGATAGGAGAAGAGAGAAGAGGAGAGGAGCCGAGAGGAGAGGAGCCGAGAGGAGAGGTCAGGAGCCGAGAGGAGAGGTGAGGAGAGGAGAGGAGCTGAGAGGAGAGGAGCCGAGAGGAGAGGTCAGGAGCCGAGAGGAGAGTTGAGGAGAGGAGAGGAGAGGAGCTGAGAGGAGAGGAGAGGAGCCGAGATTAGAGGAGAGGAGAGGTCAGGAGCCGCGAGGAGAGGAGAGGAGTTTGATGCTTTTCCTTTCTGCAGGGTTTCTCTTGGAACCACCTTAGTAATTGCCACAGTCATTCCTTTGCTTGGCATTGTGACATCACTGGGGGAGGAGCCCGTCTCAGCTTTCATTCTGCTTTACCTACAACATGCTGAACTTAGATTGAGTCAACAGTTTAATTTCGTCAAGGAGAAAAAAAGAAACTGAAATCTCAACAACGCCTGATATTATCTGTGGTGTTTGAGAGCGAGATAACTAATTTCCTATTGAACATCTTGGATTTGAATTAAGTTGCACTTTAGATTGGGGGGGGGGATCATGCATTGTATTTGTCAAGGAGAAGAAAGAATCTGAAAAAATTCAGGAATGTTATTTGTCCAAGGCCTGCTGTTTGAACACAGATTGGTTGCACAACAGTGCCCTCTGTTGGTTAAATTGGGAACTACCTGGCTGGCATTGAGAGCTGCAATGCATCATCCCATTATTATCCAAGTTACTAGTCCCATGTTATTTACAGGAGAACAGTCCTCCTTTCCCTGTCATCCAATCCTCCTGTAAACTAGTCCCATGTTATTTACAGGAGAACAGTCCTCCTTTCCCTGTCATCCAATCCTCCTGTAAACTAGTCCCATGTTATTTACAGGAGAACAGTCCTCCTTTCCTGTCATCCAATCCTCCTGTAAACTAGTCCCATGTTATTTACAGGAGAACAGTCCTCCTTTCCCTGTCATCCAATCCTCCTGTAAACTAGTCCCATGTTATTTACAGGAGAACAGACCTCCTTCCCCCTAGTCATCCAATCCTCCAGTAAACTAGTCCCATGTTATTTACAGGAGAACAGACCTCCTTCCCCCTAGTCATCCAATCCTCCTGTAAACTAGTCCCATGTTATTTACAGGAGAACAGACCTCCTTCCCCCTAGTCATCCAATCCTCCAGTAAACTAGTCCCATGTTATTTACAGGAGAACAGACCTCCTTCCCCCTAGTCATCCAATCCTCCAGTAAACTAGTCCCATGTTATTTACAGGAGAACAGACCTCCTTCCCCCTAGTCATCCAATCCTCCAGTAAACTAGTCCCATGTTATTTACAGGAGAACAGTCCTCCTTCCCCCTAGTCATCCAATCCTCCAGTAAACTAGTCCCATGTTATTTACAGGAGAACAGACCTCCTTCCCCCTAGTCATCCAATCCTCCTGTAAACTAGTCCCATGTTATTTACAGGAGAACAGTCCTCCTTCCCCCTAGTCATCCAATCCTCCAGTAAACTAGTCCAATGTTATTTACAGGAGAACAGACCTCCTTCCCCCCAGTCATCCAATCCTCCTGTAAACTAGTCCCATGTCATTTAAAGGAGAACAGACCTCCTTGCCCAGTGATGTAATCACACTGTCTTCAGGTTATGGTGATGATATAATTGCATAATATGACTCTGCTTCTCACAGCAGGATATAATAATATAATATATAATTATAATATAATATATGATAATAATATAATATATAATAATAATATAATATATGATAATAATATAATATATAATTATAATATAATATATGATAATAATATAATATATAATTATAATATAATATATGATAATAATATAATATATAATTATAATATAATATATGATAATAATATAATATATGATAATAATATAATATATGATAATAATATAATATATAATTATAATATAATATATGATAATAATATAATATATAATAATAATATAATATATAATAATAATATA